>NC_068998.1:45435115-45468308 GCF_001194135.2 Octopus bimaculoides
TCCATTCTCACCACATGTCCATACCAGCGCAATCGTCTCTCTTGCACGCCACAACTGATGCTTCTAATGTTCAGCTTTTCTCTCAAGATACTTACACTCTGACGGGTATTCACATTGACATTACACATCCAACGGAGCATACTGGCTTCATTCCTTGCGAGCTTACGTATGTCCTCAGCAGTTACAGCCCATGTTTCACTGCCATGTAGCATGGCTGTTCGTACGCATGCGTCATACAGTCTGCCTTTTATATATATATATATATATAAACTCTGCTTAGCTGAGAAGAGAATAATCCTAAAATATTCACATGATCTGGGTACCTTTGTGAACTCAAAAAGTAATTTTTTAGCAGGTGCCCTCATGATAGTAAATTCATTTGGAAAACATAATTTTGAATAGTAAAACTCCTTACATATCAGTATTCTAAACTTAACTGAGAAGAATATTCTTCTGGATTGGTAAACTCACCCTGCTTATTATTATTATTATTATTATTATTATTATTATTATTATTATTATTATTATTGTTATTATTGTTATTATCATCATCATCATCATCATCATCATCATCATCTCAGTTACATTGTCCATCTGTTTTCGGAACTTCTCTAATCATAAAACTTATTACTGGTTCCTTTCTTCATCTATTTATAGGTTCTGAATTTTTACTACACTATAACATTCCTTACTTCCCTTCAAACTTTCCTTTGAATTCACAAATTGTATTTACCCTTCCACTGTATCAATCCAACATGATTACTTTATTATCATCACACAAAGTTGCTGAATTGTGACTCCTCCCCACCACTTCAGTCTCTTCAACTAACAAATAATCATTATTAAACCAAAACATCACACATATACAAATGTCATTAAGAACAATTCTTTTACGCTTTCATGCTGTCAATAGAAACTTTCTTACACAGGACAGACGACAACCCTATCATCTGCCACTCACAGCAGTCTGCTAGGACTACCAATTATATTGATTTCTCTCTCATGCATATGCAAGTGAGACAAAATGGGAGTGTATGACATTCATGGATTTCTTATATGGTGTTGAACAGGAATCAAAACTGAGTCTCTAGACATTTATTTCAATTCTCAAGTAACCACAATCCATAAATATTTTTATATTTCTACTCATTCTTTCTCTCTCTCTCTCTTTGTCTCTGTCCTCTCTCTCTCTCTCTCTCTCTCTCTCTTTCAGACAATCACACGCACAAGCATTGCATTCATAAAAATCTTGCAATAACATCAAGTTCTATAATGTGGAATACATTCTCTTTGACTTCCATATAATATGAAAGTCAATGGGGAAATTGGTTTAATTTTGCAGGAATGCACATTACAGTGAGATTTTCAGGGATCCAACATTTCCTCAATGAGAGGGATGCATTATATATATATATATATATATATATATATATATATCATCATTGTTTAATGTCCAACTCCCATGCTTCACATGGGTATATATATATATATATATATACACACACACATATATATATATATATATATATATACACACATATATATATATATATATATATATATATAAGTACCAGAGCATGACAAAACCAAAGTTTAGAATGGTAGGAGGGAGGTATATATATATATATATATATACACACACACACATATACATAGTGTGTGTGTGTGTGTGAAGTTTTACAGGGAAAAGGCTACTAGCTGCCATCAGGTGGATGATGGCTAATAAGCTGAAACTTTGAAGTTGCTGTTAACCTTTTGTTTGTTAAGGTTAATAAATATGTGCTTTTCTAAAAAGACATTGAGGGATTCTTCATTTGTTTTTGTAATTTCACAAAAAGTAATCATTAAGAGAACACACACACACACACACAGCTGATGCACACATTTGGGTTTTTTGCCCAATATGTTCCAGTCAGGTCTAAACTTGCTCCCTCCCCCATTTCTGAGATCCTTTTATATTCCTATCGTTCATATCTCTACCATTATTCTACCTGTACTGCCTGTCACTCATCACTCCCTCTCACTTCTTATCATGGGTCACTTCTGACACTCCCCATTGCTCTCTCTTGCCCTCTACTGTTCTCTTCTTTCAATTCCTCTGCTTCTACCATTATTTTCTTGCAACTATCACCCAACTATCCTCATTCTTCCTGTCATCTCCCCCTATTCTATTCCTCTTATCGAACATATTATCTTGAGCATAACAACATATGAAATAGTGTGATGACTCTTTAGTCTCATAGGATACAAAGCAATCTCACTAGTTCTGGCACTATAATAAAATGCACCCAACATATTCTGTAAAGTGGCTGAGAAATGAAAGAAGACAACATAGAAATAAGAGGTCCCTTTGTTCCAATGAAGAACATGACAACCTCTCTTACGCTGATGCCTGGATTAAATGCACTCAATAGTCTCTATAATGTGATTGATAACGTGAGGATAATGTAGAGTCAAGAAAATTTTTTAGTCATGACAAAGACATGACAACTTTACAAGTATCGGTGCCATGTTAAAACACATCCAGTATATTTTGTAAAGTATCTGGTAACAAGACAGGCATCCAACATTAATCTCTGTCTTATGTAACCCACATCAATCACCATCTAACCTATTTTTGTCTTCAATAGCCTACACAAGAATCCCTAAATGAGACTCGTTTACCCACATTCACTCATGTATCATAAAATATTTTGGTAGAAAGTGAGAAGCAATTTCTATTAAGAAAGTTTATGAATTTTGGTAAATCCTTATACAGTGGAGAGATAATATTATTGATGTTTTGAAAAAAGCTCTTCACGTCCATAACAAATCTGAAAACGTTTATAGAGGTATTAAGCATATATAAGTTCTTGTAAATGATATTTTCTATAACACACTGCTACTAATTTCCTCAGATTCTGATTTGCCATCGCCATTTCTATCTTTAAATGTCTCTGTCCACTTTATTGTTCTCTGCAAACACGCAGCCCTAGTTAAAGTTAACGTCACTAGCATTAATAAATAGCTAAAGATTATCTGTAAACAATTTCTCCCATCAAATATTCATAATCAATTATTTGTTTAAAATAAATCAAACAGCTGCATTCAGCAAGTTAAAGCAGTGTTAATTAAGCAAGCTACAAGCTTTCATTCTCTTGAAGCAAATATTATAATTGTTGGTGGTGATAGTTTTTGTTGATGTCATAATAAATTACATGCTATGAGTAGAGGGTTAGAAAATGTTTTGTTCCATAGTGAAGTGGTCAACATTGGAAGCAATTGATCACTTACTTTGATTTATACAATTCCATGCAAAACTGTTGGTTTGATTCTTCTTTTCCTTTCAAATAATTATTGTCTTGAGATTTATATTAATTACTTGACAGTAATCTTTTAGAAATAGCATTGCTTTAAGATTATTTTCAAAATATTTTATCTCTTAAGTCATTACAGAAAACAAGATTGGGTATTATTGAATATGTTGGCTGCAACCAGCTTATCAGGGAACTGAAATTGAAGAAAATAGTGTCATTCACTGATTTCTTTTCACTAAGCACCTACTCCACCCCAACCATTTTGTTTTGGAAAGGGCAGTGTTAATTACTGGTGCCATTTACATAAACAACCAGGGGAGAATTCTGAACTCAGAAACTAAAAGGACCCAACAAAATACTTTTGTCACACTGGTATGGCATATTGTCACCCATATCACAGTTTCTCTGGTGTGTTGTTTTTAGTTACTGTTTTGGATCTGTGACAACATGGGTGTATATAAATTTCTAATGATTGCTGGTAGAGACTTAGGCAGTTAGAAATTGTGCTTCAGCGTGACAAATATACATAGCAATGATTAAGTCAGGCTGAAGGAGCAAAGAAGTGTTGGTTTGTCATACAAGAAGTCCTTTATACTAATCATCATCATCATCATTATTTAACATCCATTTTCTATGCTGGCATGAGTTGAACCGCTTGACAGAAGTTGACCAGCTGAAAGGCTGCTCAGGCTCCATGTTTGTTTTAGCATGGTTTCTATGGTTAGATGCCCTTCCTAACACAGACCACTTTACAAAGTGTACTGAATGCTTTTTATGCAGCCTTGCTTGTAGAGAGAGGTGGGACTGTGTGTTCTCAAGTAGCTCTTAAAGCTCTGTGATTGTTCTTGGCAGGCTTTCACCTAAATACTAAGAAAAATGCAAGAAGTGGTCAAAGCCTTTTGATTAGGTTCATGACATGGCATGATATTGCTGCATGCTGATTGGCTGACAATCAGAACAGACTGCTTGACAAGAGCATGATCTCAGCATGGTACAAATCTGGTAACTAAATATTTGAGGTTCAATACTAGGTCTCATTGCATTATATTTTTAGTAAGTGAAGTATTAACCAATCCTCATTTCCAATGATTATAATATCCCAAGATGATGAACTGAAGATTCTAGCATTGAATTATACACAGCAATTCATAGAGCCAGTGTGAAACTATAGGCTTCTTTTGATATGTCACAAAGAACATATGCCTCAGCAGGTTGAGTGAAGAAAGATTAAACAATGCAATGTTCATAACCTTCCAATGACCGCATAAATGAAATAGAATAGCTTCAATCCAGAATTGAAACCATATTGCAGAATTTACAGTAGTACTAGCGTAATTTTTTTTTATAATTACAGCTATATGTTTTATATTTCTTAATAGTCTTCAAATGTCATTTGTTTTGTGTTTTTAACTTTTTTTAACTGTGCAACAAGGCTTTACTAATTTATGGACTAATTCTGTGAGGTATTTAATTTTCTGTTTCTGATACATTGAGAGGAGTGAACTTGAAGTTATGTTTTGAAGCAACAGTCAGGCATATTAATCATTCCTCGTTGATGCTACACTCAATGAATCAGCAAATGAGATTAGACTGAATAACTACATGCTAAAAGACAGACATACAACTAATTTACAACAGCTTGTAAAATGCGGTGTTCATTTTTAGAAATGAAATACTGCAACGAGTCATTTACATCATGTTTGCAGAGATAAGAACATCTGGAACATAGGTAACATTGTACTTCCTTATATTTTAAAGTAAATTAAAGATAGCTTTCTCTTAACTGTTGTATCTTCTAAATATATATATTTTACAAAAACTAGACTTGTTTTTGCACTGTCAAAACCATTTCTTCAAATAAAGATTGAAAGCATTTTTCTAAGCTAAAATTTGAACTAAGAAGAGTATGCTTTAAAATAATCTTGATTGTACAAACATACACAGGCTTCTCACCCTACACACTTGAGGTACATCTTTTGCACTTTCCATTTGAGATCTTTCATATTCAACCAAAATCAAATCATCATTTCTATATGTTTGGTCCAATTCCTCTTAATCTTCAGTAATCTTCTAAAATTTGCAGTACCTTTTCTCTATGAAATTGTTTAAGTGCAGTGAGCTTTATAATGATCTAAACATTTTAAAAGATTATTCAAAACAACACTTCAAATAAAGTCACTTTGCAGACATGTGTAAACAGTTTTATTCTTGAATAACTGACTCCATATTCACTTATGCGTGTTATTAAGTCTTGCTATATCAGGAATTTTAACTGAGTGTTATGTCTGGAATTCTCAGTATATCAGGAACATGACCAGGTTAAGGGAGAACTACAATAACTATAAATAGAGGATAAGAAAAAGTGGTGGCAGGATGGTTAAAGAAATGAAGCAGAAATGTGGAACAGAGGCTGTGCTAAAGTTTACAAAAAGGATGTTTCTCTTCACTGTTATTTGAAACCATGTTGACTGAGTAAATAATCTATAGAATGTTAGCAGTGGCAGTAATGTCAATATATAACGTGGTGTAAGTACATCGTCATCAATAGTTGAAGAATACAATAAATGAAGGACAAGAAGCACTCTAGAAATGAGAGAAAGAAGAAACAAAACTAAATTCAATATATTGGAAATTCACAAATCATTGACTTTTAAGTAGAGAATAAAAGTGTTAGATCAGATTGTCTGTAATGACAATTAAATTTTTGAAATGTCCATTGTCAGGCTACTCAAATATAGATCAGCAACAAGATTAATAATTGTATTTGTGACTTTGAGTCAAAATTAATGCTAACTAAGTAGTGTGATGTACTGTTTTCTAGTGTATAATAACTGACAGATGTCAAATATGTGGCCACAGGCAAGGTGTCTGAAAAACCACTTGTATTCATGAGCTTTTTTTTTTTTTTCAGCAGTAATTTCTTTGTTATGTATAATACCTATAATCTATTAAGTTAAATCTAGTATTTGTTAGGAAATGAAAAATAAAAACTGGATCATGTAAAATTTCAACACAGAAATATTAGATACTATTTAGAGTGGATGCAGGTTTATCAACATGTTTTAAGAGATTTACATCATAACTATGTGGTTTTACTTTTGATTGCACAGTGTGAAACATTGAGCAAGTGTCTTCTATCTTAACCTCAGGTCAATAAAAGAAAATTGTGTAGAGCGTCTTCTGGATTGTTTTTGCTATGAGGCTGTAGACTTAATTTGTTGCCTGGTTTAATACTGCAAGCTGGTCTATAGTTGCTCTTAACAGAGTACACTCTGTTCATGCATCCAGGTCAGGCCTCCCTTCCGAAGGTAATTTACTGCCACTAGTCACTTGTGAAAAAGGTTTCAAGCGATACCCTTATTTCTCAGACTCAGTCACAGAAGAAGAGTAAAACACAGTGTCTTACACTCTACACTTGGTCCCAACACCAATTCTTTATAGTTATTTCTATTCATTTTGAATGGATCCAAAGTAAAGTTATGTTAGCAACAGATATTATAATCAACTCCAAGATATTACAGCTATTTATTGTATCCTCAAAATCTATAAAATGCTCATGAGACTGAAGTATATCTGGACTGTCATGGTGTTTAGTGAACTGAGGATGTAAGACTCCCCACTGAATTTGACACTAGTTCATCACAGAAGTCGAGAAGGATTAGTCTAAATATAGAAAAATATTTAGTCTGCTGCCATATTCCTTCCTCTAATTATAATAATTACTTGAAAATACAGAACTTCAAAGCTCCAATTTGTCTTATCAAGCCACATTTGTCTTTAATAATATTATTTTCTGTTCAATAACAGTAAGCTGAGACAAAGATTTTAATATTTTCTGTTAACTTAGTAAAACTATTGTGCAAAATATCGTCACGTGTTACCAAAAAAAAAAAATGTTCATTTATTAAAATCTGAATAGTACTGCCATGTTGTTGTCACAAAGGTTTGGTGTTGTTGTAAAGGTTCATAAGAAGCAAAGACGCTTTATCCTCTGCAATTTATGCATTTAATTACGAATGTATCATTAAAAGTCTATCATCACTGTGTCTTTGATATAATGCAACTTACAAGGTTCTTCTTTCACTGCTTTTCTCTTTATCCTTCACTTTTACCTTCTCATGGTATATATTTCAGTTAATATGAAGATAATATACAATGATCATGATGTGAGGCATGTATGACTTTTAGTTCTCTTAATTCAGTGAATGTTGGGAGTAAGATTATTCTACTAATCTCTCTCTCTCTCTCTCTCAATATATATATATATATATATATATATATATATATATATATATATCATTGTTATTATTATTAACAAACTATAGAGTGTTTCAAGCTCTGTTTCTCTTTGTCAGTAACGCCAGTCGCTTTAACGAAGCAACCATAGCGATATTTTTCTCAACTGTTTTTTATCTAACTGCACATACAATGGATTCCTATTTCTCGTACATTTTTTTTAGGATCCTATCTTTCTATATGCACTGCTTGTAGCTGTAGCAATCTTTCTATAAATACATACACACACAAGTGCATATATCTGCATACATACATACTTTAATATATATGAATGCTTTGTTTAATCTATAACTTTTGAATATTATATTAGACGAACTATTTTGCAACTTTTTTTTAATTATAATGCTTATCACAACATTGATGAAGCTTTTCAAATACGGCTTCAATTTTTATTGTGAAAATTTCTCATTCATTATTTTATATATTTGTTAAATTTATAAAACCGTGAGTTTTAGAAACAAATTGGACTTATAATTTGAAATGATAATAAATGTCATGTTTCAATTTCTATAGTTTATGTATTTTTACTTTTCTCTGAAACTAACGACTACAGTTTTAATATATTTAATTACCAGCTCTTTTGTTTCAATATAAAATATTGTCAAAGTCTAGAAAGTTTGACCATCTCAGCTATAACGAAACTTAATTTAGGTTGGACATAAAGAAAAACAGTAAGCCTGAATGAAATAAGGTAATTCTACAAGTAAAATAAATCAAATATTTTTACTTTTAATTTTGACGATGACTAAGAGATGTTAGCAAATATATCATTCGTAATATTTCTCAAAAACGAAAAAAAAAAATACAAAAAAAATAAACCTTCTATGTGTCAGATTTTAATATTGTATATATGAAATCTCCTGAGAATCATCTAATCACCATTTAATGGCCATAGATGAAATGTGAAATGCGTATTACATGTTATTTTCCCTTCTATTAATAAGATGAAATATTTTTTATAAAAATAAAAAAATTGAAGTATGAAGAAAATCATTTTCTTTCTTTTTTTTTTTTCCAACTATCAGTTCTGATGCATGACTGACTATGTTCCTCTATTTTCAGTAGATTAAAAACTGATATAATTACTCAGTGAAAACATCTTTCACCAAACATTCAAATCCGTTGTGGATGTTGTATTTCTGCCTTATTCATCTTGCTATAAATATGCTTTCCAAGCTTCATATTCTAATATGCTGCTTCTTTTGTTTCTAGTCGTTACCTTGTTTTGTGCATGCTGAATAACTTTTGCACTGATCACATATGAAACTAGTTAATTGAATTTTTACCTTTTTTTTTTTTTTTTGAGGACCTTTAAAAACACTGATAAAGGATTGGTTGCTGAGTAAAATGTGGTATTTTGGGGGGGTTTTTTCGCTTTAGTATTTACATTTTCTTCTTCTTTTAGAGTAAAAATAATGACCATTTGAGAAATATAAAATACAGTTTCCTTTTACTCGTTTTTCTCTATCATGGTTTAACTCTTCCAACATAATATTATTTCAGAACTGTCGGTAAGGACACACTTCAATACATTGATTCATATTATGTTTTGTTTATAGAAAAATTAGGTTTGCTCTATACTATTACAAACATGAGATCAAACCATTATATTAGATAAATATAAATCATTTTTCATAGCTTCAGAGGTAAACAGAGGTTTATAAAATAAAAATAACATGATGTTGTTAAAAATGTATTATATACATTAGAAACAAAACAATATTGACTTTGTAATTTTCATTTACAAATCAAGCTTATCTCATAACCTTTAGTTTTTTAGCTTTTTTTTCTCCTTTCTCACTTTGTAAGCTTAATAACAATGTTGACAGAAGCATTACTGTTTAAGAGCATATTGGGAAAATGTTCAATCTATAATTTCCTTATATTTTAGCATTATCATATATATATACTTTAGTTTAGCATCATCCGGTAAAAATATTTGAGAGAGTATTTTTTTTTTTTGTTCTATAAAGATTGGTGAGAAACAAAGTTACAGAACTTTTTTTAAAAATTATGAAAATTGACTTAGAGCAAAGACAGTAATAAAGTCAACAATTTCATAACAGTTTAAAGCCTTATCATCATGAATATTAAAGTTACGTACGTGTGTGTGTGTGTGTGTGTGTGTGGTGTTACTAACTGCATTGACAAAACAAATGGAAATAGGTAAAAACAACAGGAGAGTTGCAAGAAAGATGTTTCAATATTTCCAAGTTTTGAGAACCTTCACTTCAGTGTTAGTGGTATAATAAAAGTCATGACATGAAGAACCAGGCTCAGCATTTGGTAGTAAATTCCATGTTGAACCAACAAGCTATGCATTGGAGCCTATAAAGAAAAGCAGTTGCTGCTTTTTCAAGTTGAATTAGCACGAAAATAAAGCAGGTAAGCAGCAGGCTCTGTTTTATTGTACAGAAACTTGTGCAGACTGAAAATTGCTCATTAAGTGAATGCTGTGGATGTCTATATTGATTTAAACATTAACAGATAGCCATCAACATCTTACCATGCCCAAGGTGTCAGCAGGAAGTACACAACTCTTTGGTCTCCTGCACAACATGAGGTTTCTCCTCACAGTCCACCAATAACCCACACTGGTTTTAATAAGCTACCACAAATCTTTACCGTATTTTATAGTTGTCTGCACATGGCTAGAGTGTGATTCACTGTGTACATGACGATTTCTGTAGTGGCAAAATGCAGTCCACTAGTGATCCATTTGAGTAAAAGAACAGCCAGCGGTAATACACACACAATAAAACTATCTGATTTGTTTGGTATTTACTGCCACTGATTAGCCAATAATCCTTTCAAGTAAATGCAACAGCAGTGTTTAAGCAGTGGGCAATACATGCATAGTCACATACACAGTACAATAGTTTATATGTACTGTTCACTGTTAGTTCTTTCACTGATGTTTCATTTAAGTAAAAGCAATTAGGCGATCCTTAGAAAGGCACAAATAATGATTTTCGTAGGCTGCCACAGAGCTTTGCCTTCCCTTACAGTAATCTGGATTCAGCTAAAATATGAAAGCCAGCAGGAGCATAACAATTCCCATGGTAGCAATACATAATGGATACATGAGGACATTGTAAAGCACTGGAGCCTTCAAAGAGCAATAGCTATCATTTTCCAAGCTAAATTACCTAGGTCAAAGCAGTAGGTGGCAGCTTTCACCAGGCAGGGAAAAAATTTGTGCAGCTCAAAAACATAATTCCACCAAAGATTCATTCAATTATAAGTGATTGTGATGTAATGATTAGGCAATGGATAATAACATATAGAAGAATAATAACACAATGGTTTTAGTTAGCTGCCAGTGATATTTTTCTCAAATCTCTCTCAAGATTGTTGTCATGTGGTGATGTTCTTTATGGCTTTTTTCTCAGTTTTATTAGAAACAATGAAAAAAATGGAGTAAAGATTATTTGCCAACATAACATGGCAGTCCTGGTTTAGGACAAATGTTGCTGTAATTTAGCCCTAGGAGACATCGTCTCCAGCTGGCTATACAACACAATCTGTGTCCTTATATTTTCAAGCAAGGGAATCTAGCACCCCCACTCAGCTCAAAACAATATCTGTGTATAGCGATTTTTTAAAAATTTGTAGTCATTTGTAGAATGACCATTCAACGCTGCTCTATGTTCTATGCAATTCACCTCAAGTCAGCACCAAGTTCTCATTACAGTTTGTCCAGAGTTAAAGCAACCACATGTTGTATTCATCCTCAAACTATGCAGCTGACACACAAAACCTTGCCAGATCAGATGGGTGCCTGATGCAGCCTCCTGGCTTGCCTGTCCTCAGTCAAACCATCCAGCCCATACCAGCATGGAAAGCAGGTGTTAAACGATGATGAGGAGGAGGATATATATACAGACATGCACACATCTGGAAATCAGAATATAGAAAAACAAGCACCACATTTAGTAGTCTCTGTTCTGTTGTTTATCCTTGACAGATTCTGTATAGCTTTGTTAACATTAAAGCTCATTGATAGTTTATTTTCATTAGTTTCTCTTACATAGCATTTACAAGGAATAATCACAATAGAAATATGAAACTGTTTCATTCATTAAATCAAAAGTTGCGAAAATCTCTTTACTTTTTTTGATCATTTCACTTACAAGAGTGGCTTGGTGATTGCAATATAGAGGATTTAGATATTGTATTACAATATTTGGGTCATGTCATTTAATTCAACCGTTTTATTCATTAGACTTATTAAAAGAATAGGACTAAAATGTCATATTTAATCATTTGATATCTACACTTTGAATGGTAAATAACTCAATGTCTTAAAAGTAACCTGACATATGAAGCTTATTAAACAGGTAGAAATAAGACTTTATCTTACAAAGTTCACATCATAAGATATATTTTGATTAAGTAGAGGGTTATGCATTTGATGAACAACTAGATTTTTGTCAGGGGTGGGAGGAGTTAAAGTGTTGTAATTTCAAATGTAAATTTTCTTTAAATAACTTTACCAGCAGGGGAAATGATTTCATGCTCTGCAGCATGAGCTAGAATTTGAGCAGATTTAGCAATCCATCTTGTCTTCTTTGAAATTAAGGTCTATGTTCTCAAAATGTTACTTTGATTGGAAAAAGTTGAGGGTTGGTGACAGGAAAGGCATTCAGCTGTAGAAAATCCTGCCTCAATAAACTCTGACCCATGGAAGCATGAAAAAGTAGATATTGAAATAATGATGCTGTCTATTAGAAGCGAAGAAAAATAGCCTTTCTTACATAGAAAGGCCCTTTTACCACACCCTCTTACTTCCTTAACAATCAGAATTTCATTTAGTCTCAGTTCCTTATTGAAAATAATGTTATCCAAGTGTTATTCTATGTGTCAATATAGGTGTAAGGTTATTTTTCCATTATTCCACCTTTATCAAATGAAAAGTCAGGTATTCTAACAATAATCCATCCCCTCACTTAAGTGCTCCACAATTAAGGCAGCATCTGCACACTCATAAAATGTTAAATTCTACCTTAATGGTGACCTACTACACACAGATACATGTACAGATATTTACTTGTATAGCACCTTTTCCTTTTGACATAAAGATATACTGAAATGTGCAAACTTTATGAAATACCTATCTATATATATACATACATACATATGTGCATATATATATACATACATATATATATATATATTATAAAAAATTAAAGAAGGAAAATGCACACACTTTACATAGTTTTGATATATTCTTTAATATATTTTATATTGTTTGTCGACTGGTTTCACTTTAGCTAATCATGACGTTAAAATTATTTTAATTACGTATTTTCTTAAAGAAAAAAATTTTCTTAAGAAAATACATAATTAAAATAATTTTAATGTCATGATTAGTGAAAGTAAAACTGGTTGACAAACACAATATAAAGTATATTTTAAAATATATTAATACTATGTAAAGTGTGTTCATTTTCCTTCTTTAATTTCTTATATATACTACATCTCACCATGTGGGGATAATTGAAATTCGTCCCTTTCTGTTCTATATATATATATTTATTTTTATCTGAATGGGTAAAAAAAATAAAAGTGTGTAGTGTTGCATTTAATAAGTTCCAAAATTTAAGCAAAATCACAACAAAGGGACAAACAGAAAATTCACACACATGATGGGATGTTGCTAATTCTTTGTCAGTTAGGCATGAAATTGTAAGGATCCTTTGGACAGTAACTGATGAGGAATTAGCAACTTTTCAACATGTATAGGAATTTTCTGTTTTATCCTTTGTTGTGTTTCAGTTTAAATTTTAGAACTTTGTGTGTGTGTGTGAGTGTTTTGACATTAGCTGAAAGGAAATCTGGATTAAAAAAGAAATCAAGTGTTGTGAGCAAGAAGACTGAATTGATACAGACAAAAGATGCATTTGGAGGATGACAACTGAGTAAAAAGATGTCTGAAACAATCTGACTGCAGAAGAGAAAGATCACAGAAGACATAAGAAAATATATTTCCAGAGACTAAACCCGGATAAGAAAGTTACAAAAAATAATGCACATGACATGATCTATACAACCCATAAAAGCATGGGAAAACAATGTAAAATGATGACGATGATGGTATCATATATCAACCAATTGCACTTCCATTCCTCATTTAGTTTGTTACTAGTTCCAGTTAAAAATATCCATTTCATTTCTCTGATATTATCTTTAATGAGAAATACTTTCAGAGAGAGAGGGGTGGGGGTGTATTTCAAAAATGTAGTGATTGTTAGATATCAAGTTGTTTTTACAAAATAGTATAGCAATGAAACAAACAATTAATTACATTCTAAATTGTTAATTAAAATAGATTACGTTCTGAATAATTCCAAAGATCACAAATTTTATAAGGCTTTCACTGCCAGTTGTAACCATTTTGCTTGAGAACAATTTCTCTAAAGCACTTAACCATTCTTCTAATAAAATTAATAATAATGATTTCTGGTGCCAGTATTATTATTATTATTATTAAGAAGAAGAAGAGCAGTGAATTGACAGAATCATTAGAGTAAATAAAATACCTTCTGGTATTCGTTATGAGTTCAAAACTCAAAAAGAGGTTAACTTTACTTTTTATCTTTCTGAAATAAGATAAAGTACCAGTCATATACTAGAGTTGACTTCACTCCTCCCCATAAATTTGTTGCCTTGTGTATATGATAATTATAGTTATTTTCACTAACATTAGAACATTCTTAATGTAGAATTTGATATTATAATTCCATTTGCCTTCTTTAGCTAATAATTATAATACTCTACTCATTGACAAACTGTGCCTTTAACCCTTTAGCATTTAAACCAGCCATATCTGGCCCAACTACTTTACCTGTTCTATGTTCAAACTGGCCAGATCTAACCTCTCACACTTATGCTACAATGTCATTCTAAAAATAAAGAAATCACATCATTGGAACCACGTAGCTACAAGATAATACATGATTAATTCAAGATTGTGAATAAATAAGCTTCACATTTGACAGAATATTCTGAATGCTAAAGGGTTAATGTAATTAAATATTATTAAAGTGTTTAGCCTGTGAAATTTCTATATCTCACAGACTTAATAGTACATATGATTCAAAGACATTTTTTAATATTGTAGTAAACTATGTTACAAATTCATAACTAGCTTATTTGTAAGACTAAGTTAATTAATTTATAATTATTGAATTAAAGTTGAGTACTTTTGGTTGTGTGAAAGTTGTCAGCTCCAGGTTCCATTGTCTTTAGTAGCTTAATCAATATTTTTTGTCTTGTAGCAACCTAGAATTAACACAAGAAGTGTTTGTTCTTAATGCTAGAGTGATGTTGATTATATGTAGTTATAGCTTTATTTCCTTACACCAATCAACAAAACAAAAGGAGTTTCACTATACAAGTGGTCATAGTTATTTAATTAGCTTATTTTCATCTAATTTTTTTTTTAATTAATCAAGTAAAACTATAATTCCGAATCACAAAATGTAACACTGCTTAGGGAAAAAAAATGGTATTTTCTCTCCTGCCAGAAATATACATAAACTGATGTTATATTTAGTGATTATAATTAAAGAAAGATTTAAAATTTTTAAAAACAAACTATGTTTTTAAAAAGTTATTTCATGGTCATAGAGAATGGTCAGACCATTGTCAAATTTGTCAAAAGAGTAACATAGATATGTTCATTTTCTATTAATGAATAGAAAAGCTCTTGCTTGAATTCTCATGATGGCATTGCCAGAAAGTGAAGACTAAATCATTTTTGATATAGTTACCCAGGGAGCATATGTATCAAACAACAATCACAAATAAATTATCATCTTTTGACAAAATTGGTAATAGTAGACTAACTTTGTGACCTTTTCCAAACCCAGATTCCCCTGGACAATCTGAAAACAATCCAAATTTTCTTCTGTTTATGCCTCACACTTGTCTATGCTGTATAATAACAAATTTAAACGTTGAATATTAAATTGAATCTGAGTGTTGGTCAATTTTATTGTTTTCTTATTATCTGTAGAGTTAGCAAGACAATGTGGGATGTTTGGCTTAACTGTACTCTTGGATAGTTTTTGGTTTTGTTTAGTAATACACACACACTCACATTCACTTGAATGGATTTCCATGAATATATTATGGTTTGGATATGATTTTCTTTCAATCCAGAAACTAGATGGTAAAATTATAACTTATATCATACATGTTTTACTTCATCATCATCATCATCCATCATCCATCATCATCATCATCATTCTTTCTTCTTCAGTTGTTCTTCATTTTCTCCTATTCTTATTATTAGATGGACTGACATTAGAGAAGATTCCTTTTGTCTTTCTGGAACCATATTGAAACTACTTAAAATTCTTTTAAACTCAAGTGAATATTGTTCCTTAATTTTTCCATCTATTTTTTTTTTTTTTTTACTTTCATTGTTTCAGAGTATCGCTGGTCGTACAATGGTGACGTATTATTTTTTTTGCATTGTCTCATTACTGTTGTTTAGAGATTGTCCCTGCTCAGTTTATTCTTTTTATTTTTATCTATCTCTCTCTATATATACATCTATCTAACTCAAACAAAAAAGGGGAATATGAACTTACTTCTTACATCATCATCTCCATCATCTTGAAAATTAAAAAAAAACCGCATTCAATAACTTATTACTCTTGATTCAAATAGAATTAAACATTTAAGAGATTCCAGTGAACATTAACAATTTCAAATAACAAATGTGAGAGAACAACATTGATAAAACTATTTTGTTTGCCTTAATCTTGTAAAGCTATCTGCATGGTTTTTCAACGATTAAGTTTTCTGGTTAAAACTTTTAATCATTTTCAATTAAATTACTTTTGAAACTAATGTTTAAAATTTTATTTTAATCCAATCTGAATTTATTTCAATGTATTTTTTAAAACTGCCGTTAATACATCTTAAATACATCTTGGAAAGAAAATCATCTATAAAGAGTTAAAACAAAGAATTATATTGTGTTTGTGTCCATCAGGTTTATGAACATTTACAAACCATTCCCTTTAGTTGGTCTGGCACTATAAACTCAATACTTCTGCAGGTCATTATAAAAATTGCACTGGGAAGATATGTGAAAACTTGATGTCACAGCTGATGTTCTCTGAAGTTTCTCCATTCCTTAGTTAAATCAATTCAGAAATTTGAATTCCAAGAAAATCTTCATCATCTTCAATCTCTCTCCTATCATTCCTGAGTTCTGTTTGATCAACATATTCTAGACTCTTCCTTTATCCTATAATTTCTCCCTAAATAGACACTTACATTTCTCTTAACTATTCCATGTTACTATATTTAACTTGTAGAACAGCTATCATTATAATACTTCAAACCTTAATGTTCAGTCTTATAAAGTTTAGCAAAAACAATAATAATAATCCTTTTCCAATTATCAGTTCCATTGATATTAGATTTTGATGACTCAAATTATAGAGGAATATTGTTTATCAATAGAAAAATAGAAAAATAATTTTCCAAATTAAATTAACAACTTTATTCCTATTTGGCTTAAATTTTTTGTTTAGGTTATTTACAAAATTCTTATAGGTGAAATGGTTAGTACACATGATTTGTTAAATAGATTATTGAAACAATTTAATTTTAAACAAAATTGATTATCAATGGACTATACAACTATCCTTAACCAAACTTCAAACAATGATTTTTCACCAAAATATTTTCATATCTGTAATTATTCATACGGACATGACATTCTTTTCTTTGAATAGAAAACAAATTTTTTAAAATGTTTTTCTCATGATAAAATAACTTTTAAAAAACAACAAAACATTTTACTATCTCACTGATCTGTCATTATTATAACATTGAAGTATGTTTGATTTATTCATTAAAACAAATAGTTATTTTACTGTTAGTTCAATCACGTATTCCCTTTTTATGTCTGCATCTTCAACTGACAACATTTCTCTCAATACAACACAACATAAGCTTAGTGTCACACTGACTTTATTTCCTGCATGAAATTTTTTCATCTTCAACAAAATTATTTAAAAAAGAAAAAAAGATAAAAAAAATTTTTTTTCAAATTATCATTATTATAAAATCGAAAAAAAAAAACGAAAAAAACTATTTATTATCTTTTCAAATGTTTGATATGTATTTTATACCTTTGCATTACACATTTGTTTTGCTATGTTGCTCTGCAGCTTTCTTCGAACATTTTGCCTTTTGCATGGATATAGAATTATGTTTCATAATTTTTTTCTTTTATTACATTCTGCATCATGCATGGTTTTTGCCTCATTAACAGTTGTATTTTTTCATGTGTGTGTGTGTGTGAATATGTATGTGTACATATATGTATGTATATATATATATGTGTGTATATAAATATATATTTATATATACAAACATACATACAGCATTGTTGTTTTTTATCATCACTTTAACATCTACTTTTTATGCTTGTTTGGGCAGACAAAGTTCATTGAGGCAGATTTTTTATGCCCAGATGCCCTTCTCTTCTTATTGCCAACAATCACCTGTTTCTTCCATGTAAGGTAATATTCCCCACTGACCTGACATGGAAAATTGGAAATAAACGGTACCATTTGTATAAAAGTGTTGCTTGTTTACCAATATCATGTGCAGTCAAACCAAGGGGACACACACACACACATGTATATATATATATATATATATATATATATATATATATATATATATATATTTGATGAATTTCTTTCAATTTCTTCACACCAAATCCACTCAAAAGGTTTTGGTTGGCCCAGAGCTGTAGTAGGTGTCACTGGCATGCAGTGGGGCTAAATCAAAGAGCTACATGGGAATCAAATTTCTTAGCATTCATGCATATACTTGTGAGTGTATGTATGTGTGTGTGTGTCTGTGTATGTACATGTGTGCATGTATATGTATGTAACTATTGATAATACATTCACTAAGCTATTATTAAATTCATCTTCAGACATACATAAGCTCTATCATTGACTGTACATGATTTCAGATCTGAGAAACTCTCCACAGATATGATCTTTAATGAATAGAGCAAGTTTTTATTGACTAAACAAAACCCTTGGTCTCAGTGACTAGAAAATATTGTACAGTGGAGAAACCTTAGAAAGTCAGGTGCCATTTATCCATGTGGACAACGGTGTTAAACAATGGGGTACAATTTCACTGACTTTATTCCCCACATACTATGTACCCATGACTACTCATGATTATGATGAAGGCATCTTTGTCAGTTATTGAAAATCAGATCAACTCTCCAACCTGAATCATTTCAAAGTTTAGTTGAAGACCTTCATAACTCATGTGGTGTTCCTGTTCACTGGAACACATTATTCAGAAAATAATGAACTTCTTCTTCAGTATCTTTCCTGCTTTTGGACTTACAATAAACCTGAAGAAAACTAAGATGATATTTACTTATGTTCCAAAGAACCCACATGTGGAGACAAAGACATGACATATCTCAACGGCACTGCCTCCATAGATGGATTCATGGGTTCTGAGATGAACCTGAAGATTGATATGGCTCCCACTGAAACTTGGGACATTGGACAAAGGGGTCAGACAGGGTTTTGAAACTGTCCATCAAGCTTTGCATCTTTGATGCTTATGTTGTCATATCCCACAACTGTGTTGGGTGGCTTGTATCAACGACAAATCAAAATACTCAAAATATTTCACCAGAAGAGTCTAAAGCATGCATTAAACATCAGCTGGAAAATCTCTTACACCTGATACAGAAGGCTGTCTCACTATGTAAGCTTAGTTAATCCAGTATCATATGCTGTACGTAAATCATATCATCCATTTTGATAATCTCAGGCTTCCAAGGCTATTACTTTATGGTGAAATAGTTGTTGGTAAGCATCCCCAACACATACCAAAAAATGAGATTTCATGAGATCACAGGAAACAACGGAAGTTGTTCGAATATTAACATTGTCAATTTGAAAAATCTCATGTATATATATATATATATACATACACATATATCTGTACATTTTCCAACAAAGTTAGTGTGCCATTATGAGACTACATTTCAATTAAGCTGTTTAATTAACTGCTGAAATTGCACGTGTCAGGGATGTGAGAATTCACATATTGCAGAGGAGCATCATTTTAATTTTCCAGGAGTTACACTATGGTGGGGCTTACCTTCAAAACCACTTGTTGGACCATTCCTTTTTCATGATACAGTGATTGTTCATATTTACTCAGACTTTCTGCAACAACTTATAATGCCAAGCATTCAAGAAGACTCTGAAGACATAGAGTTTTATTTCAAGCAACATGAGGTACCCTGCACTACCACAGTAACATAAGGGCCTGGTTGCCAAAGAAATGAATTGCACAAAGATATTCAGTAGAATATACCCTGCATTCACTGAACCATTAGAAAACTTTTATGGAATTACTTAAAAGATAAATTTTGTGGCACAAAAGGGGCACCAGTCAACAAATTGAGGGCAACCACTGAATAACAATGCACACAAATACCAATTGAAATGCTTCTTTGTGCATACAATTCTATCATTTTACATAATCATTACTACCTGAACTGAACTTTCCATCCGTTTCAAAACAAGGCATTCATAAATTCTGTTGGTGGATTCTTTTAAATTTTCAAAATGTTATGTATTTTAATAAACATCGACTTTATAACCATTCAATGGGTGTTTGCATTTTTAGGAGGGACACCATATAATTACATGCATATAATTACACGCATGCATAAATGTATACATATAATTAATAATCATACTATACAATGGAAATTGAACTTAGAGATTTTCCATTTATTCAAAACACCTATTTCCTCCAGGAATATTCCTTTTTACTACTGTCCATGGAAGTGCTTCTCAATATAAATGCCTGGATTAACTTAGCACTACTGACTTACAATATATATATATATATATATATATATATATATATATATCTTTATGTGAGAGTTTGTGTATGCTCGTGTTTGTGTGTACACGTGTGCGTGTGTATGCATGTGCATGTGGGTGTGTGTTTGCATGCATGCACATGCGTAAGCCAGTTGATGTGTTTTATAGTTTTATCTCTTGTTGTTTTGCTCTTCTTCTGCATTTTTATTTTCAATTAGTTTATTGCAAATTCATTAGACAAATAATTTCAATTATTTTTTTTACAATTTGTGAACCCAGTAATTTATTGTATACTTGGCATGTGTTCACATTCTCCAAGACTGAAATGTCTTCAAGGATTCTTTTCTGAGATTGCCATGTTTTATTAAAGTTCCTTTCTATTGAAATTAATTTCATATCATTTGTCTTGTGCATCCATTTTCCATACCTATACTGCTATATTGCTGAAACTTGAAGACATTTTCGTCTTTCTAAATTTGTGTTTAAATGTTGTATTTGTAAAATGTTCATTAAGACAGGTTTATTAAGCTAATGAACACACCAGATAGTTTAATGCATAATGTCACACTAAATATATAACCAAGGTTCATTTAGACATGAAGGGCTTTCTAGTTGTATTTAAATACTTTGTGATGTCAGTTAACTTTACTTTCTAAAAAGTACATTCTTAATTATATTTGAAACGCCAAGCATTCAAATAGTCACATTTTTCCACTTCAATCAAGACAAAATAACTATAAATTGGTTATTAATTATAGATTTAGTGTAGTTCTGTTCATTTTCTGGCAATCAAAAGAAAAAAAGGCAAAAAAAAAACCACTATTATGACCACTACAGGAGATCTAACTGTAGGCCTGAAGAGAAGTGACAGACATTATTGTGATCGAAATATGGACAACACTCATTGTTTAATGACAGTGTTTAAGGATAATGAATGTGTTTTCTCTTGAAACTGATGTCTCGTTTGTATTGTTGATAAACAAAGATTTGCAGTTTCTATCCTGACAATTCTTACAATGTATCTTATTAATAGCTATACTTTTATATAATGGAAAAAAATGTCACTAGAAAAAGTAAATAGATCAGTACCTTTTGATCATCGAAAAGATGTCTAATTCTGGAACATTCTTAGGTGAAAAGCTACAGAACAATTGTATAAGTGTATTTCATTTGAAAGGGGTCAAATAATGAAGCAGACAGCTTTTAAAGAATTCATCAAGCTAAAAATGTTGGTCCCTTTCAACACGTATAAATATAGTGCAATGGATAAGCTAAAAGCTGAGACACTACTTATACAAGCGGGAAACATTTAGAAAAGCTTTCATGCTAAATAGCCTCATATATTTCATAAATATATTATTTCTATGTTGATAGATTTACTTTTGTTTTTTTTTGTTTTTTTCTTCTCTCTGTTTTGATACTGGTGTACTTTGTTTTATATTTGTTGATAGTTTTCATTGTTGCTGCTGTTGCTATTATTTTATTGTACTCACACTCATATATATATACAAACAGATATACTCCTACTTGACTTCCTTACACTCTTAGTCCATCTTTTTTAATACCACAAGAGTTTCCTTTCTACTCATCCAAGAAATGAAGCTTAGTTCAAGATACATCTTTCAATTTATATTTTTCTTCTACAAATTTAAAAAGAAATCCAGTATTTACATCATTATATGGAAGTGTGAACATGAATTTTGTAGAGTTTGAAGCATATAAAGATGTTTTATTTTACTTTTATTTATAATTTTGTATTGATATATTAGACAGAATATGTTCTTCTTAAATTATTTTGCTAACATTTAGAAGTGGCCTTGAATATATTTCCTTTTGGGTAAATAAAATTCCATTGATTCGATAAGGTTAGTTAATAAAACACTTAGAAGTAAATAAATAGATTGAATTTTAAAGAAGGAAGCAAATTTAATAAGTTTTATTAGCTGTTCTTCTTAACTGATGATAACAAAGAAATAAGGTCTTTATGTCTGTCTGGAGAAATATTCTAGAAATAATAAGACTATGGAATCTGAACAGACTGATTTATATAGAGCTTTGAGAGAGGTAATTTGCAGTATGCCATCTGAAGTGATGTGGCAGTAGGCATGAGCTTACTAGTATCACCATAATTAGGAGCTCATTTGCAGGATCCCATACATTAAAATGCCATATCTGTAAAGGAAGAAGAATTCAAGTTAATGGTGTAGACACGCTTATGGGTGATGTTGTACGAGTTGGGGTTTAGGAGAAATTAGAACAGTAGTTAGGGTGAGTGGAAATATATGTCAGACTGATCATTTAAGCTTTATGTCACTGCAATAATTTGATTATTCTTTTAACAGTACTTATTGATACTTCTCAATATTTTACTCCATGCAAACCACTCTATCAGATGACATATTATATACAACATTTAGCAAGGAATGATTCTTTATCAATATTGTTTCCAGTGTTTTATACTAATTGATTTTTACTAAACATGAATTGTAAAATGTTTGACAGTTTTAAGATCAATGCTGGTAGTCTCATAACACAAATTATCTTAATGCTCATCGGCAAGGAAAATCAATGTTTAAAAAATTCTCATCTTTGAACAAGTACTGAAATATGTGGAGACAATATTTGGAGAGAAGAGTTTTCTAAATTCTAGGCACACAGAAAGCTGAATACTCAATATCGCTCCAAAAATACACTTCATACGAATGTTTAAAACTGTGAATATAGCTTTAAATATTCAGAATATGCAGTAGTTCTTAACCATGTATGTACATATGGTGAGACCAACCAAGCAACTTTGGTAAATATAATATTAATGATAAAGCATATCTTTACCGTTCACTATAATTAAGGTGATTTCTTTTCTTATGAATGAAGTCCATTGGGAAAACAATGGTCTTCAGATTAAGTAGTTGGGCTGTTTGTCTTCTCTACCTTGTGACTTCATTTTCAATTGATACACAAAAATAAACTGACTTTTCCTGTTGTATAATTTACTCTGTCAAAGGAGGATTGGATTGAGAATATTAAAGGAAAAAACCTTTATATACAATAACTATTTCTAACGTAAGCTTTTGAAATTTAGAGAAGAGAATACTTAATTATACTGATCTATCTACAGGTGCAGTCTCAGGAATTTTACAAAGGGAGGGCACAAGGTCAAAAGGGAATACAGTTCCAGGAGAAAAGGGCATAATAACATTATTTAGAAGGCCACGCTTCTTTTCTTGAAAAGTGGGGAGCACCTCTCCCTTCTTAGACCTGATCTACTTAGACTGTTAGTTTATTTTATCGATTAAAATTGGCAAATTTAACCTTTGCAGAATCTAAACTGAAAATATAAAGAGATACAACTAAATTCTGCAAAAGCCTATTATCAGCCAAGTGAGTTATGACATGCAATAATGCTTAGAACATTTGAGAATATTTCTAATTTTAGTAGACAACTTAACTGCCCAAAATATTAGAGTACACCTCACTTCAAGCTAATGAACTTACTGAGATTTTTATTAATTTATATATATTTATGTTCAAATTTTCTTTTCCTGAAACACATTGTATTTTAATACTCCAATAATTGATCTTAATCATGTTTTCTTTTATATAATTTCTCAGTTTCCAGTTTCTGGAAATTGAGAAACCATTTAATGATTAACTGTCATTTTCTCTGTCTATGTAAGAAATTAATCTACGCTGATTTATCACTCAACTTACAGATGAAACCATCTTTGAAGACAAGTCTACAACATACATTTTCTCCTTCAATACCTTCTGTTTAACTAATTATTATCATAACTATAATTGCTTATTTTATTTTTGGGAGGTGGCAAATGTAACACCGGACTTCATAGAATAACAATCACACAAAACAGCTGTTCAATGTAAATACTAACAAATTAAAGCAATTGAATGAAAATATTAATATGAATCCAAAATGTTTGATTAATGTTGAGAAAGATACCTTTTATTTTTTTTAAGTGAAGAGACCAATATATAGCCAGCAGCTAGCAACTCCACAGGCAATTTCCAGTTACTTTTATGTATTTAATCACAGATTTTCTGAACACTGTTCAGTTATTCATTACATATGTTTTCTTTCTTTTCTTTTCCATAGGAATGTCCGACAGGTATAGTGAACGAAGATACATTTAAGGACATTTATGCTCAATTTTTTCCTCAAGGAGGTAAGAATAGTTAAGTTATTTATTTGTAAAACAGTATGACTATCAAGGCAATACAATAAAACAAAAAGAGCAGCTATTATATGAAATTTTAAATATTTTAAATTAAATGAAAATTATATTTATGTACAATCTCACAGAGCCAACATTTTCTCTGTTAAGAAACTCATAACAAAACAAACATTTTCTAATATCTTGAATGAGTTCTTGTTTTCCATGACACTTTCTTTCCTCTTATTCTTGGAATATATAATTATAAATCATACGCACACTATATATATTTATATGCAGCAGAGTTGTTAGAACATTGGACAAAGTGATTTGTGGTATTTATTTCAGCTCTTTACATTCTAAGTTCAAATCTCACCTTTTACAAAAGTAACACATTAACGGCAGTCACTTTTACAGAACCATTTTCTCCGGGTTACTAATTAAAAAGGAATTGCTGCTGATAGGAAATTTCAAGTTGGTTTGGTTAATGAGTGATAAATGAACACAACATTCCTGGGATTATCATCTGAAATATGTATATAAAAAAAACAACATAAATAAATTTGTATTAAGATTCTCTTAAGCAATTATTTCATCCAGGGGCAGAGACAGTGTTTGGATAGCTTCATGGCTTTAGTGAAGCTATAGTTCAAACACAGCATAAAGGACAAATAAAACAATTGAAAGACTTTAAGAAAAATTGCTACCATATATTCACATGTGTGTGTGTGTGTGTGTGTAATGGATTTATGTATGTAGTACAAACAAACTTTGGAAATGTCATTTGTATGTGTTGGTATTTTACAGACAGGAAAGAAAATTTCAAATGCAGGAAAATAGATTGGGCAGCAGAAATAGATTGAGCATTTACCCATATAAGACAGAAAAAGTTGTCTGCAGGTGGCTATGGCCAGCAGGCAGCTAAACAGCATCTAACAGGAGCCATTTAGCTTAATGGTAGAGCACTCAGCCAGTATCTGATGGGTACAGGGTTCAATTTCTGTAGCTGCCTGCTAGCAACTTTTTTTCTGTCTTATAAGGGTAAACACTTAATATTTCTCTGCTGTTTTCACAGCTATACTACATTTAAAACTTACTTTCTTGTCAGTAATATATATTAAATATATATTTATTTAATTCCTTGTAGCATATGTATCCACTTTTTATTAACTTGTTTGCTTCTGAATGTCTCTGTTCTTTTTTTTTTTTTTTTTTTTTTCTGAAATGATCATAGCTCTATGTAAAAACTTGAAAGCTGCAGAAACTTTTTACTTTTTTAAAGTTCATCTTAGTTTTACGTCTTTACTCTCACCGTTTTCTTAAGCATGGGACAGTTCAAAACCTACAGGGGTCTCATTAGATATTTTTTCCATCGAGACATTCATATAAATTCCACTACCTTTTCTACATTTATTTTATGTGCAACCCAACAATCTCCTTAACATTTTGTATTGATTCCTCAAAATCCAGGAAGTCTGCATTACAGTACAGATAGATTTTAGTCCAAACAAGAGCATCATGGTTGTTTTCACATCTCACCATGCCTCTGTCAAATTTTCAATAGCATTCAAAATTTGACAATGTGGTAACCACCAAATAAATTCTTTTACAGTAGATTTAGCTTCACCATCTAAGAATTTAATAAACTGCTTAAAGGTGTACCATAAGATATAAGCCTTGAACATATCAGTGACAACCTGGTCCGAAGCTGGTGGTGTCTGGAGGTAGAAAAGCTATTTAACCCTTTAGCATTCAGATTATTCTGTTAAATGTAATGCTTATTTATTCAAATGTAATGCTTATTTATTCACATTGTTCTGAATTAATCAAGCATCATCTTGTAGCTTTGAGATTTTCATGATGTGACTGCTTATTTTTAGAAGGACCTTATAGGGTAGGTGTGAGAGGTTGCATCTGGCTGGTTTGAACAAAAAGCATGTAAAATATTTAGGCTGGATATGGCCAATTTAAATGCTGAAGGGTTAAACATTAACTATCAGGTATGCTAAAGGGTTAAACATTAACTATCAGGTCATCCTGGTTATATTAGTGACTCAGAGTACTAACTTCAAGAAACAAGGATTTATTCCTAAGATTCTACTTGATCAAACAACTGAATGTTCATACATCATTTTCAATAGAAAACTCCATCATATCATCTTTTAACATGTCTTCTATACTGGCATGGATGGACTGTTTGAAGGAATCTAACAAGGTAAAGGACTGTATATTGTTTCACTATCTGCAGGATTTCTATAGCTAGATGTCCTTCGTAGCATCCCCCGTCAACACATACACACACACACACACACATATGTGTTAGAAGAAATAAATCTACTTGAAATATAACTTTCTTGAGGTGACATGAATAAATATTAGATTAAGAATTTAACTCTTGGATTCTATGACTACGTAGACAAATATTTCTGATATCCTTCTCTGACAAACGCAAAATATATTTTGGTAACAAGAATATGACTACAAAGAATCAATGCAAGTAGATATTAGCTTTATATATTTACTGAACTGAAATTGATAAATTACCGAAAGTGGGAAGAACATTTTCCAATTTTAAAGAACCTACGCAATTTAGAAGACGGTAACATGCTACTGTCTCAACATTTTATTACAAATATATATTGAGACACTTCACTGAAATACAGTAATGTTTCTGACTGCAACAAATGTTATCTCTCCGTAACTTCAACATTCATCCTTTCATATATTTCTTGTTTGTTTTAAAATCAGTTTTAGTGATACAAAGCAAACATTATCTTGTTATACACCTCAGATGTATAACAAGATGATATTTTTAAATATTACATGACATTATTCCAATGAACACTTTTGCTGACCATTAGCAAAATATTTCGACAAATTATTTGTTTAACAGTAATTTATAAAGATATTAAACAATGCTTTGTCATGCGATTGATTTCTTGGGGTTTTTATCGTTTCCAAAACTAAGCTAAAATCTAAGAATGAAATATCATTCTAATCTTTTCATTCACATGTCATACAGAAATTCCTTTCCACATGTAGGATTATTTATCTTACATTAGCTTCTGTCCTTTCCATCTCCCCTTTCATTAGCTGCAGATTTGGTTTTTCTATTCTCTTTAACGATATACAGTTCTTCGTCCTTCTCAACCGCACTTCCAAGACTTAACATTGTATAAAGGGCCCCTGAGCCATTACACAATTCTTTTCATCACATTAATGCCACAAATAATACATAAGTATGGGGAAGTAAAAGAATCTCTAAACCACATATTTGTTCCTTCCTCATTTATGAGCAAGCAGAAAAAATAACTCGTTTCTGTAACAGTTTATTTTATCCACTCTTATTAGTAACCCAATGTTCTTAAACAACACTTCTTTTATCAACCTCTTTCTCTCTTTCTTCCCCCACTAATCTGCATGTGTAGAATTTTACTGCTAATATAATTTAGTATATTTTCCATTAAAAAATTTGCCACGGCCTGATTCACTCAGCTTTCAATTAAAATGTACAAAGTTATAGCTATATTATTGAAGAATCATAAATATTCAGTGAGTCAGGTTTTGCATAAAGACAAAGCAAACTAAATGATTTAATTACAGAACAGAGGTGATGTAAAGATTAACTGTATAATGTTCAGGAAAAGTCTGTTTATCTTTCATAAAATCTGTGAAATCTAACTGTTTTAGAAGGTCAAACATCTTTTCATTACAGTAAAATATAAAAGTTGTGATAAAATTATGTTAATTGATCTTTTAAAAGATTATACAACTAAATTTACTTTACAAAACTATTGGAAATATTATAGGAAAATGTTATCAGTTAAAATAATGTAAAGTTACTGAATGAAATTATTAATGCAGTCTACTTGAAGCTGTATGCTACACTCTGAATACCAAATACTACTTCCTTACATAAGCACAAAGCCTAAGAATTATAATGGAAGCATAATATGGTGTTATTATAGCTAAGCCATTCACAATGGTATTAACAATATAAGTGAACTGGTTTCAATCTGGAATTGAAACTGAGTCACAACTTATAGACTCAACTACATCAGATAATAATAAATTTGATTCATTTCTCTGATTTCATTTTATTGTAAGATTCAAGACATTTCAGTGAATTTATTTTTATTAAATAAAATTATTCAATTTTCTTTATATTTTCTTTCGAGACTGATTTAACAATAATTCATTAGATAATTTCCTAGGGAGGAATATTACTGAAGGAAAATCAATAACAGAAACCGTTTCTAAAGGACTGTACAACAATGATCTTTTGTAACATACTCTTGAGATATATCTATCAGATTACAAAGCTCATTCACATTGTTGCTGCTGACAAATTTATAACAACAACATCAACTACTACTACTACTACTACTACTAATAATAATAATAATAACATCAGCAACAATGATCAGAAGTAATATTGGTAAAAATCAATGATAGCTAGACTAAATAACTTTTGCAATATAAGTTTTTGGTATTGTGTTTAGTTCTGAATTGTTAATGCAAAATTTAAATGTTTCCTTCAGATATTTATTTACAGAGCTTAAATTCTATCTTATATCAATGTTAAATTGATTAAGAGAAATCTTTTGGTTGTTTTTTTGCATTTAAATTCAACTCAAAAGATTTTTTTTCTTGACTTTTTGTAGTTTTCAAAAGTTTGGCTTTCTAGTAAAAAAAATACAAAAATTTCCAATAAAAAAGAATAATCTATACTGATATCTATAATAATTTACTGCCAAAACATTTTGTTGTAGTAGTCCAACTTTTATTTGAACCTTAAATCATTTTATAAATCTCAACAGCTAAGATATAAACTGAAATAAATAACAGTTATTGATATTGGCTACAAATTTTAGTACAAGGCCAGCAATTTCAGGAGAGAGAATAAATCAATTACATCTACCCCAGTGCACAACTGGTAGTTATTTTATCAACCCAAAAAGGATGAAAGGCAAAGCTGACCTTGGCAGAATTTGAACTCAGAACATAAAGACAGATGAAAGCTCTTAAGCATTTCGTCCAATGTGCTAATGAGTCTCCCAGCTTGCCCCCTTATAACTGTTATTGATATTTACAGCAAATAGTAAACACAGTTAATCACCTACAAAATTAAGCCATAACATAAGTTTGATTCTTATAGTGAGTGATACCACATTTTTAACATTCTAGAGACAGCCATAAACATCACAACTTCATTTTCAAAAAGAAGAAACATTTTATTTTGCAATTGTGAATATTTTCTTTAATTCTATCTAGCCAACCTCCTTTTTCAATCCTTCCTCAAATCTAACAACTCTATCATTTCCTATTTTATATTCTGTTCCTATCTCTCTTGCCATTTCTTTCATCAACATCTGATTGGGCTTTACTATTCTCTTTAACAATGTATGCCTCTTCATCCTTCTCATCTTCACTCCCAAGGCTTAATGACATTGTATTAAAGGCTCTGAGATATGACAATTCTTCTCATCACATTAATGATACAAATATTACTTATGACGAAATAAAATGATATATAACATACTATAATTTCTGCAGGATAATGTCTTATGAAAGCAGAGAGAGAGAGAGAGAGAGAGTTCAAAACAGTTACATTATGCAGAATGTTAATTCCATATTTTCAGGAGAAACAGACGTAACTGGATGTAATGTATATAAAGAATTTAAAGGATGTTGTACTAAATGAATTAGGTGAAAGCATGAGAAAGACAAAAACCCAGCAATAATTGATAGTGACCCCCACTTCTAAAGAAAAGGGGAGACAATCACAGTTTATCAAGAATTCATAAAATTAATTCATATGCTTCAGGAATAATCTTCGTTTTCAGGCAAGGTGACAGCTACAAACATATTTGGATTTTATTGGACTTTGCCAGTGAAACATTGCCATAATCAAGCCTACTGATCAAGGGATCTTGCATTTATACATCTTATTGAATTTAAATATTGAAGACAGATTTCATTGGAGTCTATAATCTGGTTTGGAATTCTACTTCAATGTATCATTAATATTGCTACTGTTAGAGAAAATTGACATGGTTATCACAATTTGCATTTTTTTTGCAACAAACACAAAAACCTGTACAAGAAGTATTCTAGGAAGAAGGCCTTAATTAATGAAAATAGCTAACATGAAACAATTTTTTATTTCAGTGCTCTTAATTAAAAAAAAATATGTACTTCTTGGTTTTGATCATGATCAGAACATGAGGATTGTAATGATTTAGTGTGTGTAGGAATCATATAAAAACTATATGTGTGACTCTGTGTAGAATTGTGAGTGTAACATAATATAAAGCTTTTACTGTTTCTTAATATTCTAACCATTCCTATTTTTTGTTTATCTTATCCAGATTCCAGCAATTATGCACATTATGTATTCAATGCATTTGACCATGACCATAGTGGCTCAGTTAATTTTGAGGTAAGATTTACATCTTATAAATGCATCCAATATGTTTTCCTTTAATTTGCTACATTCCCTACCACTGCCAACAAACACACACATACGTGTACACCATGGTAGAGAAAAAGTTTGAGATGGATTTAAGACACTGTTTTCTTCTGTAAAACTTGGTTTCATGGCATGTGGAAAAAGGATGAAAGTTACTTTGAAAGTTAATATGCAACAACTACTTTCTATTTCGTTAGTAACGGAAACACTCATCTCTTTCAGCTTACAAGTTAAGTAGTATCTAATTTAGTAAAGGTGAGTGGTGCACAGTAGAGTTAATCACTCAATAATTGCTAATTACATTACTAATGACCTTGAGAAAGAATGAATATCACAATTCTCAGGTAATTATCCTCTTAAATCAATATTACTAGTTTGTGCTTAACAGCTGATGTTAAAAGTGAAACATTTATTATCGCATATATTTGGAGCTGACTAGTAATTCAACACAAATGTGTCTGACTATATATTTACATTTTATCCAGTCTGTGTTTCTAACGTCCATGCTGTAACATTGATAAAATGAACTTAAACTACTAAATGCCATAAGATCAAATATATTGTAGAACTTTAGAAAGAAAAAGAAATCCTTTACAAGGCTTTCTTGCAACAGTTTGTAGTAAATGTGTGACAAGATGAGTTAATAATAAAAAAAGAAACTTTATATATTCATTAGCTTTAAGTAGACTCAGAGAAAATGATGTAGAAGTATACTTTGAAAACAAACTAGCTTATTGATGTGTTGCATTAGGATTCGTAGAGACAATAACACATATCGAGTCTAATTAATAAACATACAAATAATTACTGACATAGTTACTGACAACATGCATTATGATTGTGTTTCTAAGTTTAAAAAAATTTCATATCAAATAAATTAACATCATTAACAAACTGATCAGAGTAACAACAATATTAATAATGATTGCAGGCAAAGAAATAATATATTTAATTTTGGTGCCATATAGAGCTGGGGGGTTTTTTTGTTTTTTTTTAAACATTCTGCAAAAAATAAATTAAGTTCTGAAAATATTGACCTTTTTGTGATGTGTCAGAGATGATGCTTTTACTTAAATGTAAAGTGATAATTCAGAACTGTGTCACAAGAACTGTGCCCTATCAAGACTTCCAAAATTGAGGTGTAGGTTAAACCCCAGTGCAATACATTAACATTATTTCTAAATTACCAATTTATTATTATGCGTAAAACTAATGAGTTTTGCTAAAAAGTTTCAGCCACTTTTTTGACCAGTAAACATCAAGCAGGGAAAAGATTAGGCCAATGAGATGGTGGAGAGGCCTCTAGCATTTTGGGACACTGTCATATCCTCTGATGAGTCCAGATTTGCTGTATCTCTTGACAGTGGTCGAGTGTGGGTCTGGAGACAGTGATCAAGAATTTGATGTGAAAAGATTGCAGCCAACAATGAAACATGGCAGCTATTCTGTGATGGTCTGGAGAGCAATTTGGAGCAATAGTCAATCAGAGCTGGTGGAGTGTGAGTGAAACATAAACTCAGATAAGTATGTGTCCATATTGTAGAAAGGACTCCTTCAAATCTTCTCCAGTGGTGAAATGATTAAAGAAGACTATTTATGGAAGATAGGGCTCTTTGTCACATGGATAAAACGACCCAAGATTTGTTGTATGAGAATGGCATTAAAAAGCTACCATGGCCAAGCCAGTCGCCAGATATGAACCCTATTGAACACCTCTGGGGTATAATGGACAGGTCACTTCATAAAAAAAACAAGAAAGCATCTTCAATGCCAAATCTTTTCAGATTACTGCATGAAAGTTGGCAAGAAATTCTGCAAGAGAATATTCATCATCTGGTCAATAACATGCCTAATAGGGTCCTTGCATGGTCCTTCTTCAGACTTTCCCCTTTCTCCTTTCTGATGAAGAGCTATACTCAAAATGTCAAATTTTCTCTTTTCACCAAGCATCAAGCTAATACATTCTTTGCACATGTTCTCTTGCCTGTTAATTTTATTATTCGTTTTTTGGATTGATTGTTTATTTGAATTGACTAATATATATAT
>NC_068998.1:45472533-45479704 GCF_001194135.2 Octopus bimaculoides
CTCACCAAGGCGATGACTACTGACCGAGACCTTTGGAAATGTGCTGTGCATGAGAAGACCCGGCAAGCCAAGTGAGATCGTTGCCAGGGCCCCTGGACTGGCTCTTGTGCGGGTGGCACATAAAAGACACCATTTCGAGCATGACCGTTTTCGTGCTGGTGACACGTAAAAGCACCCACTACACTCTCTGAGTGGTTGGCGTTAGGAAGGGCATCCAGCTGTAGAAACTCTGCCAAATTAGATTGGAGCCTGGTGTTGTCATCCGGTTTCACCAGTCCTCAGTCAAATCGTCCAACCCATGCTAGCATGGAAAGCGGACGTTAAACGATGATGATGATGATGATATATATATATGTGATTAATTAAAAAAACGGAGAAATAAAGACAAGAAAAAAACAACAACTTGAGGATGTGGTACATGTAAAGTTTTAATAAGACACTCAGAAAAGGAAGAATGGGGAAAATATAGACACTTAAATATACATACACATGCACATGTTATTTGTATGTGAGATAGCAATTTCAATTGAATCAAAGAAAAACAAATCACAGACTGTAGTCGAAATAACACTTAAAATACTGGAGTATTAGAAATATTAATAAATGCAAAAAAAAACAAAAACCCATCTGACCATTACCATAATTGAAAAACAAAGCAAATGTTCCAAAATGAACTGTAATGCATAAATCATTAATTTTTATTAAGGATTTAACATTTGTTCGTGCATGCTAATTTCTTTCTTTTATACTTTACAGGAATTTGTCATGGGGCTTTCAGTATTATCTCGAGGCACATTGCAAGAAAGACTTCAATGGGCCTTTAATCTCTATGATATAAATGGAGATGGGATAATTACAAAAGACGAAATGATGGATATAGTATCTGCAATATATGAAATGATGGGCCGTTTTACTGAGCCTTCTGTGGATGAAAATACGGCAAGAGAGCATGTGGACAGGGTTTTTTCAGTAAGTACCCATTTATGAGTTATTTGCAGCTGTAAGAAAGTAAACAAATATGTAAGACACACAAAAAAAAAAAAAAAAAAAAAAATTCTTTCTGGTTCTGTATCTACAGGCATCAGTGATAGATGAACTCAACCTTTTCCTTTCTCATATACAACATTATTGGTTTGATCTTCCTGAAGCCAGGTGGTAAGGCTGGCCATCAAGTATCTTTTTTCTCTCTGTCTTCTTGCTTTCTTCCAGTCTCATGGGTGTCACTATGTGTTCCAGGTCTTGTCTTTTTATATGATCTCAAATGAACTTAGCCTGTTGTTTCTAATGTTAAGAAACTTTCTGGTGGTCTATACTATCTAAGAAATTTGATGTTTGTCACTGTCTGTACCTAAAAAGACACTTTTAGTATTCATCTGAGGAGCCACGTCTCTGCAGCATTGATAATACTTTTGCACTTGTTAACTGATGTTCACACAATCATATGTAAAGATGAATACAATGTGTTACCCCTAAGAATGTAGTTACATATTTCACATTTTGAATTCAAAGCCCACTACAATCAACTTTTGTCTATGTTAGTCTGAATTGTATGAGAATACATGATAACATGCCACTGTCTTTGACCGTCAGCCATTCTATTTGTGAAATCAAATCCCACCAGATGTCTTCACTGATGTCCCTCTAATACAAGTACTGTTAACATATGACATTTTTTCATAAGGCAGGTACCTTCAGACACTGGTTAATATCGAAAACAAATGCTATATTTGTAAAAATGAAATTGAGAAAGCATGCAAACTCAAACTGTAATTTCAGCTGATATTGTTGGCCTTTAGTTTTTGTACCACCCTTTTCACAGTCAGATGTGTATTTTACCAAATAGAATTTACCATATTCTGATCTGATTATACCATTTTGAGTTGTTTCAATGGGGCGAAAGTGTTTTGTTCTTCATAATTATTTTGAATGGTTGCCATTCTTTCCTTCAGAAAATCTGTATTGGCTTTAATTTGTTCTTATGGATAAGTAGCGATGACAGAAACTTCTTTTTTTGAAATAGCAATGAATTCATCCAAATTTGTAACAAGTTCCTTCGTCTGCAAGGTTTTCCACCAGACAGCATTTTTTCACATCACTACCATTCTATCGTTCTTACCTCTTCCATGTGATGTAGCAAAATAATTCCACTTAGCTGAAGCACCATGATTTCTTTGATGAAATGGCAAATTTGTGAATGCAGACTGGTTTTTGAATTGGCTGAAAGGTCTATCTGATGAGTAATGTGCCTTTGCAGTGCCAACCTCTTTACTACACAGATTGTTGATTACAAACTTATTGCAGAAAAAGATACTATTCTTGATGTGTCCTAAATCACTATGAGGGATCAAAGTGAGAAAATAAGATATGAGAATATGATATTTTCCCTCTAAAAATTATATAACTTGAAAATGATCAAAGTTATTCCAAGTCTCTCTTATGTCTCCTTTATTTGTCCCTTTTTAATGTTAGGATCAAAATCTGTTATGATAATCAATACTACAAACATGATGATGATATTTACCTTTGATTATTTTTTTTTAGGTGATTCTTATTTCTTTCTTTTTGTGTTTGCTTTACAGAAAATGGATCTAAATAAAGATGGTGTTATATCACTCGAAGAATTTATGGATACATGTCGGACAGTAAGTAACAAGCATAAGATTTTTCTACTCAAAAACAACATTCAAATGTCAACTTCATTCTCTTATGCTTTAATTTATATACTATTTTCATCTTTTTGTTACTAATATATGGCTTAGGAAAAAAAAAAGATTACAATTTGTAGCCTCATCTTGAATATATATTTGTAGCCTCATCTTGAATGTAGAGTGTAGCCTCATTTTGAATATAGATACATTTTCACTGGTAGAGTCTCTAACAAGAATGTTACAGCATGTATTGGAGAGAAAAGCATCATAATAATATAACCTTTAACACATCTTCATCAAACATCCATTGTCCATGCTTGCATGGGTTGGACAGTTTGACCAGGGCTGGTAAGCTGAAAGGCTTCACCAGACGCCAGTCTGATTTGGCATGGTTTTCTATGGCTGGATGCTCTTCCTAATGCCAACCACTCCAAGAGTGTAATGGGTGCTTTTATGTGCCACTGGCATGGGTACCATATGTGTGACACCGGTATCTGCCACAACTATGATTTTGCTTGGCTTCATGGGTCTTCTGCAGTATGACATAATGCCAAAGGTTTCAATCATTGCCTCCATGAGGCCCAACACTCGAAAGGAACTCAGCCACTTTGCCTCTGGGTGGTCCATATAATCATTAAGTCACTTAACACCACACACCAAACTCAGGTTCACATACATGCACTCCTCTCTCTCTCTCTCTCTCTGCTCCTCACAGATGACTGACTTTGTTCCACCTCCACTCATGCACTCTTGACTCACCCACCTCCACCATACAGATCCTGTACTAACCACTGTACTCGATCTTCACATCCAAGATCATTGGCCCTCTGAGATTCCCTTCCTGCACACATTTTTTCCTACAGTAGTCAACTTACAACAGCTAATGATATCAGGGAGTTTGTAAAAGCAGCACAAACACTTCATCTGGCCCCAAAATTGACAGATATCTCTTCCCAGTTTACTACCATTTTACAAGCTACCTACCTACCTATCTATTAGTCTGTCACTCTCTATATCTATCACTTTCTTTACGCATACATACATCTATATGTAATCACACATTACCATCATCATTTTACATTAGCTTTCTATGCTGGCATGGGTTGGACAAGTCATCACAATCAGTCAGCAGCATATATACTACTCACCTATATAAGTTGGGAAACTTCATCAAGCTCACATTTCATTTTTGGCTTGGCTTCTATGGTTGGATGCCCTATCTAAAATCAATCACAAGAGAGGTAGCCATGTTCTTGACACTACTAGAAGGACCTCAGAACTCTGCATCTTTACTTGCTCCTCAGCCTTTTTTACAGAGTGAGGAACATGAATGATACAGGCATGAATAATAATGATAAGAAGGATGTGTGATAGAGGGCAAACTGATAAGAGTGTTCAGTATTTTGAGACAGGTATGTTTTGTTGTTGTTGTTGTTGGCACTCCATCGCTTATGACGTCGAGGGTTCCAGTTGATCCGATCAACGGAACAGCCTGCTCATGAAATTAACGTGCAAGTGACTGAGCACTCCACAGACACGTGTGCCATTAATGTAGTTCTCTTCAAACATGGCCAGATCAGCCTTTCACACCTGCCCTACAATGTCATTCAAAAAATAAACAATCACATCATCAAAATCTCAAAGCTACTAAATGATGATTAGTTGAAAATAATTTGGATAAATAAACATTACATTTGACAGAGTAATCTGATTGCTAAAGGGTCAAGGGTATTACAAATGGGCCTCCAACCATGCCTAACTTTCTGAGTTCTTTTACAGGGTTTAGAAAAACTGAAGGACTGCTGCAATAAGTGAGTAAATCTGAGAGGAGAACATGTTGAATAGAACCATAACTAATCCTCCTATACTTTTTTTAATCCGAAACCAGGAACTTTTCAGCACCCTCTCGTATACTTGAACACACTTACTAAATAGTGATTCTTATACCAACCATATTTCTGAAGCAGAAACCTAAAAAGTTTAAGAGAAATTTGTTTTGACAGACAGGACTCCTCCGGTTGTTTATTGTTGCCAAACAATATTCACCAGCCACACCATTCTGTAAGGTGGTGACAATGTATATCAGCTAGTCCCCAATATTCCGCAATAACACTTCTACATGGGATCTTGACCTACTGAAAAAAAAAAACAACCAAACACATCAAGAACAACACTATCCAAAAATAATACAAAAATGAAAAGATGTTTGCTCAGTTGGTATGCCTTTCATCAGAGATCTATTTGCTCAAAGCTAAACTGAGCTGAACAATAAGTTTACTTTGAGACAATAATGCAAGGTTTTGCATAGCTGATTGACTTGCTAAACATAGCAACCAAATTTCACTCAAATTGCATCCTACCATCTTAAATTGGGAATGGACACATTAAATGATGTAGCCTTAATATAAAACAGAATGCTATATTTTTTATATATATATATATATATACACACACACACATACATATATACATACATATATACATACATACATACACACACACTCACACATGCAACATACACTAAGAGCAAAGCCTCCTAGAGGGCAGTGATTCTCCTAGTGTAGATATAATGGTAACACTCAGAATTATATCAGTGAAATTCATCTTCGATAAAATTACACAGACATTTTTGGGTTGGGGGGTTATTTTCTTTGTTTTTTCTTTGTTTCAATTCTAAATATTTTGTTGTTTTTTTTCTTTTTCTTTTTCTTTTTTTTGTTTTCTTGCCAGGACCCAGTTGTAGTTCAGTCTCTAGCAGTTCTTGATACTGAAATTATGATCTGACCTCAACAAAATAAATGGTACTTCAAACAGCACCACCAGAAATTAGTTTCCATTAGATTATTTATCCCAGCCATTTCTTAATTTCGCAACTCTTTATCCTTCCACTCCATAGTAATAAAACCTCTTTGAATGATTTTAAATTCTAAATTCACCAAAAGAAAAAGAAAGAAAACATTCTAAAGAAAATAGTATGATAACTTTGTAGCAATAAATTCATCTTGTTTTAAGATCATCATTGTTTAATGTCTATCTTTCATGCTAGGATAGGTTAGGTGGTTCAACAGGATCCAACTGTGATTAGAAGCTTTGTCTGCTTTGACATGGTTTCTATGGCTGGATGTCCATCTTTATGTCAACCACTTTACAGAGTGAATTTGGTGCTTTGTTTTGTGGCACTAGCACTAACGAGGTTACCAAGTAACTCACTAAACTAAACTGAATAGATCTACAGTAGAAAGGAAGTGGGTGGTTTTATGCTATGCACTGAAATATTAAGGTATGATTGGAGGGGACAGAAACAGGTTTCTTGCAGTAGAGGAGATATAAGTCTATGTCATATAATGTATGGGTTGGTAGAATTAATCAGGGTGGAACCAGAGAGATAATGATGGTGATGATAAGGCATCACAGTGAGCCCTTAAAGTGAACTGAAGAGAGCATAAGGGCAGAAGAACAGTGGGTTGGCAAAAGCTGCAAGAATGTTGGGGAGAGAGAGAGAGAGAGAGAGAGAGAGAGAGAGATGGGGTAAAGATTAATGGTGAATTAATGAGAGCAAATGTATTTTGATCAGCTAACTTGATTGAATATATCTTTTTGCTGATGTAGTTTACCAAACAACAGTTTTGATATTTTACATCACAAATTTTCACAAGTGAAATTAAAATCAAGACTGAATTTTCATGGTTTAGCATTTTCTTAAGAAGACAACCCATCTCAGAGAATCTATTTCTAATGAATCATTTATAGGAGTAGAGTGGGTCATCAAGATCTATAAAGCATGGTCACTACTACCATGTTTTAGTGGAAAAATTTATTCAGAATTTATCTGATCTAGAATTATTTATCATGGCAAATGACTGAAACATTTGAATAATATCTAATTTTGTAGTATTGAACGCTGGAAAATAGAATACTTATAGCAAATTGGCATCAAATGAGAAGATAATTTAAAATACCATCTTACCCTGTTCGTATATAATACATTTTTTCCACAGATAAGAGGATATTTAATTAAGTTTAACTAAATTATAAACAAATATAATATTTTAAAATGTTATTTTGCACAAGACTTATGCTAAGACTATACCGAGTTGATGCAGAGTGTTTCTTCACATCATTTTCACATCAACACAGCTTGGGCTGAATCAATACCAATATTATTTTCTCTTTGTTATTTGTATGTGTGCTTAATCTTAGTACAATTTGTTAGCACTTAATATGCTTTGTTTGCCCAGAAAATATATATCGAGTGCTGACAAAATCCTCTATATCCTAGATTACATTCCCATGTCTTCCCATTACTGACATGCTTTTGAAGAATATGTATTTATTATATATATATCATCGTTTAACGTCCGCTTTCCATGCTAGCATGGGTTGAAATATATATATATATATATATATATTATATTAAATATCAATTATATATATTATATAATATATATATAAATTATATAATATATATAATTAATATATATATATCATCATCATCACCATTTAACGTCCGCTTTCCATGCTAG
>NC_068998.1:45479804-45481520 GCF_001194135.2 Octopus bimaculoides
GTATATATACATTAATTATATATATATAGTTTAGACACCTCGTTTATAGTTTTACAAATTCTTCTATGAAACAAATAATAACCTCCATAACAGAATCTTAACCACAAAGAACAGAAGCTAAAAATATCTTAAGTATTCACCTCCCTTCTTTAACCTGTCCTCTCCTATAACATGAAGTAATTGCAGTTGCCTGAATTACCCTCTTGGAATGTTAAGCTAATGCTTTCTACTTAACATACATTTCTACAAGTATCACAAGCCAAGAATGGTCACAACTGAAGTCTCATCATATATCAGCTGGATCACATTTGACACTGGGCTAAATAACAGTATCGTTTCTGACCACTCTTAACTGCTTGTAATAAAAAGTAAAATATATTTAATGGAATGGAACACTTTTTTTATGATGGTTTTATTACAGTTTCTGTTGTGATTATGAAGGATTAACACATGCTGAATAGGAAATCAGCCTTTTACTTTCCAAATTTCCTGCCACTCATGTTAAAATCTTAATGTTGTGTTAATTAAGGATTCAGTTAAACTTATAACACCAACCTTTCTGAGCAAGAAAATGTTTTGCATCTGATGTTGCACCTCCCATTTTATGTAAATTATTATACAAACCTTTACTTATCCCTTAATTAACCATAACCATCATGTTTATTGGCTCATTATGCCCGAGTGTCAATCTATACACTCAAGCATACTTTCAACTAATTTTTAAGTTATGTTACTGAAACTTTACTAATCCTAATCCATAAATAATGAATTTAATACAAATCAGCAAACTATAAAGCCAATTTTATCAATCTTTTATCTAACATATGCAAAGTTCATTAAAAGAATATTAATTTACGAAGATGTGGCTATAAAACATTTTTAATTCAATTTGTAACTGATTGTTTGTAATATTTGAAGTGTCATTAAAGTAACATTAACTTAACAAAACTTGTGCCTGCATACTTATATAAGCAATAATAAAAATTTTAATTTCTCTTTCTTTAACAGGATGAAAACATCACCAAAGGCATGGCCATATTTGATACAGTTCTTTGACAAATTCCAGCATAAAATGTACATAAAACAAAACACCAATAATGAAAATCTCATGTTGCAGTCTTTTCTTTTAAATTATTCAGACATGTAAATACATTTAATTAAATGTTCTCAAAATATTTTTGGGGAACAATATGCACAGAACATTATAATAATGAAACAGGGAAATATCTTCCTACAAATTGAAGTGGTGGAATATCAAAGATTTATGCAAAGGAAGCATAAAATATATGCAAAAGAAAAAAAAGAAGACAAACAAAGAGAAAGAGATGGAAGACTTCAGAAAGAAATAAAACGACATGAGCTGGCAAAAAAAAAGAAAAAAAGTTTCATGAAATCCTATATACATCACTACTGTATATCACAGCAAAATAACTCAATTCTAATTTCCATTTCACGAAGTGACCACAACAAAATGAAAAAAAAAAAGAAGAAAAAAATGAAAGAAAAATAACATTCATTCTTTTTAATTTTTGCAATATTTATTTTGTCCTCTAAAAGAAACTATTACTTACTAAAGAAGAATATAGTGTGTGGGTGTATATGTGTGTGTATATTAACATACACAAATATATATATATATTATAGTATATATAAACACATTAAATATATACATATATTTCATATATGTTTATGCTGTATCTAATTATATTACATACA
>NC_068998.1:45481939-45487742 GCF_001194135.2 Octopus bimaculoides
ATATATATATATATATATATATATAAAATTGCACTGTGCTGTAAATCTTTGAATGCAAAACAAATGAAGACATTTTAACAAATTCTTAGGTGAGATAGTCTATAGTGACAACAAAAAGACTTATATGGAGGACTTCAAAGATCATACACACCCACCCTACTCTGTCTTCTGAATGCTATTCAATAATTTAATTCTTTGTTATTGTTTATTTTGGCTGCTCATGTTTTTGAATTTTTTTTTTATCATCCAAACTTCTTTTATATCAGAAATGCTTTATATGAAGTCTCATGGATTTATTACAATTTTCTGAAAAATTACAATGTTTTTTAAAACTTAAAACAGCTTACTTATATAAAACATTACTACTGCAACAAACTATTTGAAAAAAAAAATCAAAATTCTGTAAGAGTATTATTAATATTTATTCTATTTCCCTTAAATCTCTGAAATATTAAAAACAGGATAAAATTAGTTGTATAATGCATGCATTATTAGTTTCTATTTCCAAATATATTTTAAAGAACATTTTCTCAAAATGGCTTACTGTCTCAAGACAAACGGATTACGTCTGAGTTGTCACAACATTTAGACTTACTTTGAGTTACTAATTTCTTTTTTTTAAATCCATGGTTCAGAGATTTCACTAATTTAATATTAATTCAGTTTTGTTTTGTTTTGTTTTGTTTTTTTTAATGAGGTAAAAATATGTGAGTTGAAAAGGATTATTTTTTTCTTCCTTCTTACATTGAACATGGCAGATCATTTGACTCAAATACAACAACGAAAAATATCTTGGCTGACCAATTAGCAAGCTTTAAAGTGTGTTAACAGATTCACTGACTTATTGTTTGATTTCCCTGCTTATTAGTTGACACAGGTTACTGTTTTGTAATAACTGATTGGAATTTCTAAATCTATGGAAAGCTTCCCTCTTTTTGATTTGATAGTTTCTTGTTTATAAATACTGCTGCTGTTGTTTGAAACAACATTAAAAAAATGTTTCAATAACTTATACAGAGTTGGACAGTATCAAAATAGCCATTTATAAAACATTAAACAGACCATGGTTACATACATATATATATTCATACTGACAAAAAGTAAATGAAAACACTGACAACATAACACTTCTACTGTATTATTATAAATATATCAACAGCCTTCTTAATAATGTACAAACTATATATATTGTAGTTAAATCATTTTCATTTAAAATTATATAGTCATTATGTTACAGGGTTATGAAGAAGTTAAGACTATGAATCGTTGACAAAATTATAAATGTAACCATCATTAGGCTTTGATAAAGATAAGCAAACACAGATGTGCTTGCACTGGAATGCAGCATTTTTGTAAAATATGTTGCCTAAAATATTAATCTATTGCTTAGCTATTACCACTTAATGTCTTAGCAATCTATTGGAATGAATAAAAGTCAAACTTTAGAAAATTCTGTGGCAGTAAATATTTTTAAGATTTCAAAATGTGTGGTAATGACTTTAGCATGTGAAAATATTATCTCCACATGTGTATAAGCTTTTATTAGAAGGAATCAATGTCTACAAAATACTAAGCAACTATTTCAGAAAGAATAAAACATTTCTCAGATTGTCTATAACTTAAAATCTAAATTTAGGCAAGATGGCTATAATGTAACTATGTCTGCTGAAAACAAACTTTATCAGTAAAACAGAGAAGCTGAAATAGGAGAATTGTAATTTATCGAACTTCCCTTTCACAAAAATAACTTATGCTGTTCAAGGAAAATAAATTATTTATGAATTTCTTTTGCTTTATTTAAAAATGTCCAATATTCAAGACATGTGTGACTCTCTGAACCAATGTTTTGTTTGTGTATATGAGACTAACCAAGAGTGCTTCAAGAAAAATCTATTTTTATTCAACCTAGACTAATATCTGTTTATCTCAGACATTAAGTGCCATATCACCATTTCTATATGTCTATTGTAATGTAATATTTTTGCATCATTGGCAAACTCATGAATTCTTCACATTTCTCCTAATCTTTTTTGCATGATGTGTGTTATTTGATAATTTTTAATCAATTTCTTTAAAAATGTAACATCTAACACTACAGTCAAAATTAAAATAATAATATATAATTAAACACTAAGGGCCATGACTTTATTTAAGGGCTCATTATCTGTTTTCAAAGGTTTATACAGGGTTTTCACTCCTAGTACCAATATATATCAAACACTGCAAGTAGACTTTCCTAAACGGAATGTTTTAGATATCTGTCAAGCTTTCTAGAGATGATTTTTTAACAATATCAAAGGTGTAATAACTATACTTTTTAACAAAAGTAGCATAATAGTTTCCACTGGCATGTATTTCAAAAATGTTTCTTTTCTACAATATCCTTATAGCTTTAAATTCTTTAATGATCAAAATTTCAGATACCTCTACACTATTCAAATGACGTATTCCACACTGGTGTACATGAATTAGGCTCTCTCATCATAAATAGAATGTTTATATACTTACAAATTAGAATGTCAAAGGAATATACAATTATGTCATGAACTTCATTAGCTTACAGTTGTTTCTGCTATGCACTCATAGTTGAATGCTTGAGTTTCACCCTATAACTTCATTGAAGCTTCAAAACATTGAAGCTTCAAAAGTATGAAGCACAGTTTTATTTGGGAAAACATTATATATATTTGTATATATAAAGGAGAGAAAATTAGTCAGCAAATAAAATATTTGAAGTGGTCTTCAAGATATCTGCTAGAGAATTGTTAATTCACACACACACACACTGGTATTGACATATGAACTCTAACAATGATGGTTGATCAGAAAAGCATTTTTTTTTTACTTTGCTAATAGTGATTAAACATGTATCCTGATTCAAAAATCCTACATTTAATAATACTAATCTATTTTAACTGGAATTATTTTCTAAAATCTATTAAATCTAATTGACCAACACCAAACATAATTTGTAAATTATTTTGTTAATCATAATTTTGAATATGGTGTGTATATATTACAAATACTTTAAAATACTTCATAGAATTGTTGACATTGGTTTCTTCACATTAGATACAACATGTCATGTTTTACAGAAAACTCAACAGGTTGTGATACTCTCATCTTTCTTAGAGTTGTTACTGGTTAAATACTAAAGTAAAAAAGATTTTCAGAAATTATAGATAGTAACAATTAATTATTGGTCTAAAACCAAACACTCTAAATATACAAAAGCACAGTATATCATTACTATTACCACGATACAGTGGCATAAATGGTTGCTTTACCATCTTTTCAGAAGATCATGTCTGGTTTATGCTGACAAAATGGTTGTTGTTAGGTAGAAAATATTAATGAAATAACTTTAAAATTTTAGATTTAACCAGCAAAATTCATTATTCTAATGTATCAACATGATTCGCTGTTCAATGAATTATCATTGGCAATTGACAAACATCAGCCCTACCTCAGTTCATTCTACTTTCTAATTAGCACACCACCCTTCTTAAAACTACAGGATGATATTTACATGAAAGAAACATTGTGTGAAATCCATGTTTTGGAACTGACAGAATTTTAGGTTAAAACTTTTCACTCAAACTTGAGATTTTCACTCAAATAATTTAATACCATCTTTTCTTTCAGAATGTGTGTGAGGAGATGAAGTATAAAATATTTTTAATATGCCTACTGGTCAAAACTTTGTGTAAATGTATTAAGGTGGTCAGTGAGAGAGGGCAGTGGATAGGCAGAACCATTAGAACACTGAAAAGAAATGTATTGTGGCTCTTTATATTCTGAGTTCAAATCTCACCAAGGTCAAATTTGCCTTTTATCCTTCAAGTGCAGTCTGTAAAATAAAGTACCAGTGTCAATGATATTGACTCTCCCCTCAAAAATTGGCTGAGTGCCTCACTTAAAAAACCATTGTGGTGGCAACTGAATAGATAAGTTTGTGTGTTTAACAGTGTGGAGCAAACATTTGCACACTTTCAATATTTTTTTAAGTTACTCAATGTATAAATATATTCAACTGAAGTATTACAACTTCAGTCTTTCTCTATTTCACTCTATCTCTCCACCCTACCCATCTCTATATTTCTTGGCCTTTCTCTGACTAATGATTTAATTTACACAATGACCAGTAATATGACCAACAGTCATGTTATATATATATATATAAAAAAAAAAAGTAAAACTTTATCAGTGGAAAGCAAAAGTGGACTTCTTCAGTGAAAAACTCAACTTTGAATAAATGGATTCAACTTAAGAAAGTGAGGATAAAAAAATAACTAAAGTGTTTTTAGTCGTCTCCCACCTAAATCATTATCCTTACTATATTTACATTTTTCACTAAATAAAAATCACCAAATTTTGTAAATGTCATAACTCATTTTAATGTGTTTATTTACTAAAGATAATGACAAAAGAATGATTTAATACAGAACTTTATATTAATAAAGATACACTGATGAGAAACAAATTCTGAGATGATGATCTGTCTATGTTAAGAAAATAAAATCTATATATGAGTAATAGCATTATATATATATATATATATATATATATATATATATATATATATGTATATATATATCAGTGTATATATTTCGTTTATATATATGTATTTAAATGTATAAATATATTTATAAATACATACATATATATATAAAAAATTTATAAATATATATATATATATAAAATTTATGAATACATATGTATATGAGTGTACATATATTATATATTGATACAAATGTAGACAGACAAAATAATAGTAATATTCTATAGAATAAAGATCCATAAACTTATATGTCTGAGGATCATCCAAGAACTTGAGATGAAGAGAAAGAAAGAAGTGAAAGAGATGAAGAGAAAGAAGCGATGGTGAAGACAAAGATACTGTTATGCTATAAACTCTATATTTTTGCCGATTGTGAAATATATAGACATTTACATTCAAGTGGTATGGAGATATAAGTTTTCAACATAGAAGATCATTTCATTTTTAGAGACGTGACTTATTTTTCTGAACAAGCTATGCAGTTCAGTGCCTCTATTGATTTTTAAAATGTCCTTATATGAATCAACATCAGTGTTTATCTAGAAGCTACTAAGGAGTGTGTCATTGCATTTTCATTATTTGACTGTTTGCCTTGACCTCAGTGTTAACCTTGGAACTTGGCCCTGAAACATTATTTACTAAAGAGAATAAAATTCTATGTGAAGGCCTGCTACTCTTTGCTTGTTTTCACAATCCTGTAGAGTCTTCCATTCTTTCTTTATCGACTGCATGTAGAGTGTATTGTGTGGAGCACATATATAAACACACACATGCATATACACACATGTGTTTGTGTCTGTGTGCGTATTATATATATAAATAAACAGAAATTCTAATAGTACATGATTGAGTTTTGTTTTATTTCTTTACTGTTTCTGCTCATTGCTTTAATGCTATATGTTTGTATAATAAATATATTGGATTAAGTTATTAATTAGTTGACATGGAATAAAATAGCAACTAACTTTTGTCTCCACCAGACATTTCATGGTAGGTGACGTATTAACGAACACAACTTCCCTGAGCATCTGTTCTCATTATTGACAGTTTCTATTCTATTAGCATCCTATATGCAAGATTATATATTCGCTGGAAAAAGGAGAACATTTTCTATGGTAGGTATTGTACAATGTGTGGAGGCGCAATGGCCCAGTGGTTAGGGCAGCGAACTCGTGGTCATAGGATCGCGGTTTCGATTCCCAGACCAGGCGTTGTGAGTGTTTATTGAGCGAAAATACCTAA
>NC_068998.1:45487752-45488612 GCF_001194135.2 Octopus bimaculoides
TCGATTCCCAGACCAGGCGTTGTGAGTGTTTATTGAGCGAAAATACCTAAAGCTCCACGAGGCTCCGGCAGGGGATGGTGACGAACCCTGTTGTACTCTTCCACCACAACTTTCCCTCTTACTTCCTGTTGTGCCTGCAATTCAAAGGGTCAGCCTTGTCACACTGTGCCACGCTGAATATCCCCGAGAACTACGTTAAGGGTACACGTGTCTGTGGAATGCTCAGCCACTTGCACGTTAATTTCATGAGCAGGCTGTTCCGTTGATTGGATCAACTGGAACCCGCGACGTTGTAAGCGACGAAGTGCCAACAATTGTACAATGTAGGATGGTTGGCTGAAATATGAAGAGCTTGTCCTACTTAGAACTATTTGGTAATGACATATATATTGTAAATCATTTTAATACAGAACACAATATTGTGAGTTGTATAAAGAATGAAAATAATAAGTGGAAAGTTACGATAACTGAACTGCTGATCTGTAAAGTAGTTTATAAGGTTTTTCTTTTCATAACTAAAGAATCAATAAACCTATATAACACACATTAGGATTCGAAACATCAGCCTTTTGTATAGTGGGTGTGATGCTTTACCTAGGTGTAATACAAACAAGCTGGCTGTTGATATATGCTAAGCAATACTGAAACATTTCTTAAGCAATTATTAAAAACTGTCATTTGTTTTTATTTATTCCAATTACAATCAATACTGTCACCATGAAATAATCAATGAAAGACACCACTGAAGTCAAAGACAACAAAAGTAAGACACCACTGAAGTCAAAGACAACAAAAGAAAGACACCACTGAAGTCAAAGACAACAAAAGAAAGACACCACTGAAGTCAAAGACAACAAAAA
>NC_068998.1:45490288-45496595 GCF_001194135.2 Octopus bimaculoides
TCAAAGACACCAAAAGTAAGACACCACTGAAGTCAAAGACACCAAAAGAAAGACACCACTGAAGTCAAAGACACCAAAAGAAAGACACCACTGAAGTCAAAGACAACAAAAGAAAGACACCACTGAAGTCAAAGACAACAAAAGAAAGACACCACTGAAGTCAAAGACAACAAAAAAATGCTTATTCTTTTCAGTGGGTAAGTCAACATCAAAGGAATATCATTGGAATGGGGTTTTTTTTTTTTTTTTTTATGTCTAACTTCTATTGCTAGCAATGATCAAAAGCAAATATTAAAAGTAGTGCATATTTATATTGCTGTTGTTGCTCTACTGGATAACTTCACCCAAGTCGGTGACATTACACTATAGAGACAGATAATTACTACATGGCTATTCTATCTCTTGCTTCTCAGTTCCCACTCAGCTAAGTGTTTAATGCTGATTAAAGAGGCTGAAAATGTCACATTCATGATTCCAAGTTTTAACAGAGATTTCTCCTGCTATCAGCTTACAACACTATTAGGAAGAAAGCTTTATCGAAAGAGGCGGAATGTACTTTAAACAACAGGCAACGAATGGATGTTAATCCATACTTGGACCTAAAAGCAAAAACCAATACCCTTCAATACCTATTAAAACACGCTTTTCATTTGCCATCTTAAACAAGAAGAGAAACGAGAAGTGAGATGCAATTATTTTAATGCCAATTTGTCCATACTTTTACAGGTTCCATACATCAGGCTGACAGCTATATTTTATTTCTAGTTTGATTTTAACTGACATTTACTACATTCTATGATGGGTCAGCCCATTCAGAGTGCTCACATGATGCTACTTTTTAACATCATGACTTCATCACCTTCTACATTTCCCCTATTTCTGTCTTTTCAGTTTCACAAAGATTTCTATATATATATTTAGGTTTCCAATGTCTTTTCACTTATTTTTTTTAAACCACGAGCAACATTCTTGTGGTTGTTTAAGTATATACAGAGACATACACACATTTAAACACACACACAGTTTGTGTGAGAGGACATGTGTGTGTGTGTGTGTGTGTGTGTGTGTGTGTGTGTGTGTGTGTATATATATATATATATATATATATATATATATACGATAGATAAATATATAGATATGTGAGCATATATATATGTCTGTATATATGTGTGTAGATAGATAGATAGATAGATAGATGAGTGTATATATATTCACACATATACATGCAAATGAATATATACATAAGCATATATACCTAAAGACATATACAGATATATGAACATTTACATATGTACATACCTATGCATAGGCCACATAAATGTACATATGAAAGCATATACAGACACACACATACATGCATATATACACTTATACACGTGTGTATACATATTTTGATTGGTGTACTTTGATGCTATGCACTTCACAAGAATTTTTTGAGTCAGGATCCAATATAAGAATAGAAATAAAATCATACATTTTGAATGCATTTTATACAGCTGATTCTAGTAGTTCAGTAAGAAAACCCTGACATAATACTACCTTACTCGGTTGGACAGTTCAAAATATAAATGGTAAACAAAAATAGCCCTATATTTAGCAGTTAGCAGGATGATCAGAGAATCTATCTTGAAGCAGAGAGAAGGAGGGAAAAGGTGATAGAGAAAAAAGAATGGTGATAAAATGAAGGAAAAAGGAGATAGAGGAGGGCAAAGGATGAGTATGTAATTGGAAGGGAAAAGCAAAGATATATAAGAAGAAACGGATGGGGAAAATTCAGGTAAACAGTTAAATAGACAAATGCATACGTAATTAAACTGACAGTAATAAATTAGAATGGAAGAAAATTACCAGAAAAGAAAAGGAAGGAAGAAGGAAGAAAAAAGAAAACAAAACAAGACCAGAGACATGTAAAAGATTAGGCTCCTGGGAGTGGGTAGCCAAAAGAAAAATGAGAATGGAGCTCTGAATATAAGACAAAATTAAAGAAATGAAGTTAAAGAAAAAGCTAGATAGACTAAGCAATTAAGAATATGAAGACAGGGAAAACTCCTACTAATATGCTTAAAATATCTGTCACCCATATAGTTAGAACATTACTATTTGTTAATCTCACAACGAGAGATATTCAGCAACAGTACTTTGGAGTAGAGATTATTTACCAACATAACATGGTAGTCCTGGTTTAGAATGAATGTTGCTGCAATTTAGCCCCAGGAGACATTGTCTCCAGCTGGCTATACGACACGATCTGTGTCCTTATATTTTCGAACAAAGGAATCCAGCACCCCCACTTAGCTCGTGGCACTGCCAAATTCCCATTCGAAATATATGGTTTTCAAAGTGACAACTAGTCACTGATCTATAAATTGGAAAATTACTATTTGTAAATGTCACAAGAGATATTCACCAACAGTACTTTGGAGTAAAGATTATTTGTCAACATAACATGGTAGTCCTAGTTTAGGACGAATGTTGCTGTAATTTAGCCCCACGAGACATCTTCTCCAACCGGCTATATGACACAACCTGTGTCCTTATATTTTCAAACAAGGGAATCTAGCACCCCCACTCAGCTCAAAACAATATATGTGTATTGCGATTTCTAGATTATTTCCCTTCATCAATACTGAATAATTTGTCCTAAACCAGGACTGCCATGTTATGTTAGCAAATAATCTTTATCCAAAGTACTGTTGCTGAATATCTCTTGTTGTGAGATTTACAAATAGTAATTTTCTAATTTATAGATCAGTGACTAGTTGTCACTTTGGAAACTATCTATTTTGAACGTGAATTCGGCAGCGCCACCTCTAGTCGAACAATTATTCTGTGCTGATGAAAGGAAATAACCCAGAAATCGTGATACACAGATATTGTTTTGAGCTGAGTCGGGGTGCTAGATTCCCTTGTTCGAAAATATAAGGACACAGATCATGTCATATAGCCAGCTGGAGAAGATGTCTCCTGGGGCTAAATTACAGCAACAAAGTATGTAGAAAAGGTGTTGGTAGAAATTGTATATGGCATATTGTGAACACATAAGAGGCGCAATAGATTCAAAGGAAGGTTAACAGAGAAAGTATGATAGATGTGGAAGTCCAATACTCAATAAAAATACAGAGGAAATAGACTTCCTCAGATTTCCAGGAGGATCCTTAGAACTAGTATGTAATTTCAGTTACCTAGGGAACCTAATTAGCAACAGAGGAGGATGCTTTGAAAACTGAAGGAAGTGCTGAGAGCTATTAACTCTGTTGGTAATAAAAGGCTTCTGAATCAGAGTGAAGACTGTATGATGCTTGTAAAAGAACAACAATGTTACATGGTAGAGAAACATGGACAGCAAGTGTAGAGGACATGTGAAAATAGAAATACATAAAGCTTGCATGCACCACTGGATGTGCAACATCACTGTTCATGTGTGACAAAGTTCAAATATGGTGAGAGGAAAACTAGGTATAAGGGACATCAGATATAGTGCGCAAGAGGAAAGACTGCACTGGTTTGGTCAAAGACAGCAACATTAAAAAAATGCCGATCACTAAATGTGGATGGAACCTGTGGAGAAGGGAGACACAAGACAAAGGAAAGAAGAATGGACACCTGGATATTGAGCTTCATGGCAGTGATAACAAAGGATTGAGATAATTAGCTATTTGCTGCGTTCAAGAGGATCCAACCATCTAAGTAGAAATGAGGATCTAAAAGCATATGGTTTGAGTCTATGCCCCTGCAACCAGTCTGTCCTTCATATTTCTCTCCCCAACAAGCCATCTTCCTAACACCCATTCCTCCATCACACTTCTGATTACGGTGCTATTCACTCAGCTGGTGAAATAATGAAAGCAGAACTGCACATATTTCATCCCCCACTACCATCCTCCCTACCTGGAACCACTTCCTAAGTCTCCTGTATTCTTAGTATCATCCCTTAAACCCTTTCTTTCCTCTTAATGCTCTCTTTCAGCTCTCCTTTTCTGTACATTCTCTCATTTTCCCAATGGCTGTCCCTTCTGTACAATCCCCACCAATATTTCCATCCCTATGTACTTCTAGCTTCATCCCTGGTATTATGCATCTCTCTCGTATCCCATCTCCACACACTTTGCATCACCTATTACCACCCTCATCCACTCCTAGCTCTTCCACTTCACCCCACCCCAAATAATATTCATGAGTGACTATATCTCCACTCATGTTCACCATTCACTGCATTCACTTCTAACCATCATCTCATCTCTATCCTAACATTCTCTTTTCAAACTCTTACAGTCTTACCCACCCACTCACCCTGTTCAATCCCTTGTACTTCTTATATTCCTCTTCTTATAACATGAAGGTATGCCCTGAAACATCTTCACCCCTATCCCTTCTGTTTTCCCACTTGGGAAGCCAGGTACTTCCTCGACAGCAACAAGCTTGTTCCCGTACTTTAACCTCTTGTCACTTCACATAAATACTGTACACCCCACAAACCCTCAATTGAAGAGTCTTGTCTTGGTGAGTTATACTTAGTGACCTCACTGGCATCAGTACCACACAAAAAGCAGTCAGCACACTATCAAGTGATTGGCATTAGGAAGGGCACCCAGCCTTAGAAACCATGCCAAAGCAGACACTGAAGCTAGGTGCAGTCCTCTGGTTCACTGGCTCCTGTCAAACCATTCAACCCATACCAGCATTAAAAAATGGACATTAACCCTTTGGTGTTTAAGCCGGCCATATCTGGCCCAAATATCCTACATGTTTTAAATTCAAACTGGCCATATCTAGCCCCTCACACCTAACCTACATTGACATTCTAAGAATAAATTATCACACCATCGAAACTTCAAAGCTGTAAGATAATGTATGATTAATTCAAAACAATTTGAGTGAAAAAAGTGTTACATTTAACAGATTAATCTGAACACTAAAGGGTTAAATGGTGATGATGATATAGACAAGACTAGGTATATCGAACACCATATAAAATAAATTTTCTATTTGTTAAAATTATCTCTGCCTCTGGAGAATGTATCATAACAGTCAGATGAGAAAGAGAAGTAATCTAAAGAATTGAGAATTTTCTGAAGTTAGCATGCCATTAACAAGTCAAAAATTAATATTGTATAATATTTGATATACCTCTATTTCTCTATGTTGTTCAAGTAGATGCCTCAGTTCATTTTCATTTAAATTATTATGCAAAGATGGTGAGCTGGCAGAATCATTACCATGCCGGAAAAAATGCTTAGCAACATTTCTTTCCTCTTTACATCCCGAGTTCAAATTACAGAGGTCAATTTTACCTTTTGCTCGCTTTTGAGGTCAATAAAATAAGTACCAGCTGAGCACTGGGTTGATGTAATCGACATGTCCATTTTGCCAAAATTGCTGGCCAGCCTTGTGCCAAAAATAGAAACTAAATTATTATGCAAATTACCTAGACCATAAATATATTCTACTCCTGTAAACATCTAAGCCCTTTGGCTACTGGTGACGAGATAGGACAACTGGTCATGCTGATGACATCTATCAAGGCAGAAACACATTTTTTTATAGTGGTGATGGATATTTTCTATGAACTACAGGCAGATTATTTTATGCCTGCTTGAACATTTATATAATATTTAGGAGTGCTATTGTATTCATAGAGTCCATCAAAAGAAAATCTTTATTTCATGAAAGTCTAATCAAAATCCTTAACCCTTTAACATCTATTCACATAGTTTTGAATTAATAATGCCTAATCTTCTTGCTTCAATATTTCAATGAGGTGGTTTAATTTTAGAATGACATTGTAGAGTAAGTATGAGAAACAGGATCTGCGTAATTTGAGCATGAAATAGGTAGAATATTTGGGTCACATATGGTCAGTTTAAATGCTAAAGGATTAAATTGTTTGACCAATATTAACATGATTACTCGTCCTGTGACACTACTTTCAGGGATTTAGAATCTACAGATAGGGTATGACAGTGAGACCTGTTTCACACTAACAAGATGGTATGACATTTCCATCACATAAGAATCATTTCATGCAACATTCATATCCTGTCATCTTCCTTCAACTGTTTTGTTCCAAGAGATTAATCTTTCAACATCTGATGTTTATATCAGATCGGAACCGACATTTTTCAACCCTGCACTCAGACTCTGGCAATACCTATCTTTATCCCCTGATGGGATCAAAAGGAATGTACATGGCTTTGTTTGAGGAAAATAGGAAGAAAAAACAAGAGAGAAAAATGGTGAGCAAACATCTATTTTGTTAGTTGCTAGGCAACTGCTTCACAATAACTTGCACACAGCAACTCTAGACAAA
>NC_068998.1:45497679-45504848 GCF_001194135.2 Octopus bimaculoides
TATACTTCAAGAAAGAAAGTAAGAAAATAGATATTTGAGAACTGTATATAAATGTGTTTGTATACAAGAATATATGAATTTATCTTTTATTTGTTTCAGTCACTAGAATATGGCTATGCAGAGGCACCATCCTGAAGAATTTCTTGATACTTATTCTATCGATCTCTTTTGCCAGACTGCTAAGTTATGTGAACTCCAACACTCATTGCTAAGCAGCTGAGTGGGGGTGGGTTAAACACAGTCACAAAGACACACACACACACACACACACACACACACACACACATATAACAGGCTTCTTTCGGTTTCCATCTACCAAATCGATCCACAAGGCTTTGGTCACCTTGAGTCTATAGTAGAAGACACTTGCCCGAGGTGCCATGCAGTGGGACTGGACCCAGAACCATGTTGCTAGGAAGCAAATGTCTCACCACAAAGCCACGCTTGCACCTATGTGCACCAGTGCATATAATAATCTGTATGCATGTGGGCATGAGTGCACATGAATATACATATTTGCGAGCATTCATATAAGTGTAAAAAGTTGTGAGTGGAACATGTGTGAACATGTATGTACATGTATCAATATACATGTACGAGAATACATCAGAAACTATACCTAAGTTTGCGTGCCTTCAAATATGAAAGAGAAAGAAAAAGAGAGAGAGAGAGAAAATGTGTGTGTGTGTGTGTGTTCTGCTATATACTCTAGTCTATTCTCTAGGAAGAATCAGTAAGATAATCTCTGTTGCATAATGCTAAACAGCTGCTAAATTGATCAAGCTAATCCATGCCATCATGGAAAGGTGAACACTATATCAATGATGAAGTAGATTAAAGCTTCAAGGTTACAAGCTGATCTCCCAGCATTTTATTAATAAAACTACATAGCCAATCTTCTCTCTCTCTCTCTCTCTCTTTCCCTCATGCCAAACAACAGCATTTATATAGATATGATTAACCATGGGTGGGTTTCATTAGGGAGGCGCAATGACCCAGTGGTTAGGGCAGCGGACTCGCGGTTTCGATTCCCAGACGGGGCGTTGTGAGTGTTTATTGAGCGAAAACACTTAAAGCTCCACGAGGCTCCAGCAGGGGATGGTGGTGAACCCTGCTGTACTCTTCCACCACAACTTTCTCTCACTCTTACTTCCTGTTTCTGTTGTGCTGTATTTCTAAGGGGCCAGCCTTGTCACACTGTGTCACGCTGAATATCCCTGAGAACTACGTTAAGGGTACACGTGTGTGTGGAGTGCTCGACCACAGGGTTAGTGGTTGGAGTGTTGACCTCACACAACTAAGGCCGTGAGTTCAATTTGTGGACTATGCAGTGTGCTGTAATCTTGAACAAGGCACTTCATTTCAGTTCATTTTTAGTCTATTCAGTTGAAAATGAATACCAGCTAAGCATTGGTACTACCCTTTCTTCCTTCAGCTGTATGTATGCACGTATGGATGTCTGGATGTCTGTCTATCTGTATGTATGTATGCACGTATGGATGTCTGTCTATCTGTATGTATGTATGCATGTATGTATGTATGTATAGGATAGGTTGTTAAAAATTCCACTTCCCAACCATATGCTTTGCATTTTCAGGTTGTTCACAGCATGGCACTTTGGGTATAACGTTCTGCCCAAGATCAAGTGTGGCAAGGCCTAAAAGGGTGTCTATGTCTGCTCACAAACTACATAAGCACCTGAAACAATTAGTGCAAATATGGTACTTACTACTATGCTTTCGCTAATGGCTGTCACTTGCATGTGATGACTATGCTAAATAAAAACACTGATGGCCAGCATGAATCTATTTTCTGGCTCCTGTAGTAAACTCAGACAGCATGTCATAAAAGAACTTAGAAGACAATGAAGTTTATCAAAAGTAGGTGAACAACTGTTGTTGGTCTCATAAATATGGATAATGTATCCAAGAAGCTTCTCGTATTGATGGAAAACAATACAATCAGTGCAAAAAGAAAATGTCTGTCCTTATGCATGTGAATTAAATGCTGGATATTTTTAATTTCACAAATAAAATATGGGAAGAAATCTGCCAGCTATAGATAAAATTCTATTGAAATTCAGTTAAGCATCTTCAAGATTGGGACAATTAAGATTGTGAAGTCTATTCAAGTAATTGCCTCAACACTCACCATAACAACCAACTTATCCTCCCCCTCTCCTCTCTCTTTAGTGTCTCCTCAGATGGTTTCTACTGCTAGGCAAGTAATGCTCATTCAGAGCTATTGTAAAAACAGATCAAACCTCATTTATCAGACAAATTCATTTGGCATGGCTAATCGATTCAATTGTATTATTTCTATTTTTATTATTATTATTATTATTATTATTATTATTATTATTATGATTTTGTTCATTCCCAATATCCTTTCTTAAATTGAATGGCTAAATAAAAACTTGATGTCTGTAGAACTAATAGCTCCACTTGTTTGGAAAGCAGACAGATCAATAAAACAAGTGCTAAACAAATCTCTTCTTACTGTTAACACTGTCTTAACATTTATTTTATACCTGGAAAATATCTTGCTTCCTTGCTGTGAGTTGACAAACAACACAGGACTGGCTGCTAGTACCATATCTCTGGTACTGCTGCTGCAATTGTTGTTGAACATTAAACTTACTTTACTTGCATTATATCTACATGAAAGGAGACAACAAAAGGATATAGATTATTGAATGCTCAGGTGATGTTGGTAAATTAGACATACGCTAAGCTATTGTCAGCAGAAACCTACCTCAGGTGCTAAAGATAAGTAATATCAGGGGTCAGATTTTCATCTTTTATGACTGATATAGAATTTTTAACATAATATAGTTTTAAGAAAAAAATTATTAGAAAAATTGTTGCAATAAAAATTTAAAGTATAATAAAGCCAAATAAATGACTCAAACTAAGATTATAACATTCATTATACCAGTGTTTATGTTAACATGCCAGTGCCACAATAAAATCACCCAGCACACACTGTAAAGGGGTCAGAATTGAGAAGGGCATCCAACTATAGAAACCAAACCAACTGATGCAGCTCTCCTGCTCGCCAACTCTGTTTGAAACAGATGAGAAAGCGGTGTTGCTGGAAACAGAGAAGATACAAAAACTAATAGCAGCGTTCCCGGAATTAATTAACCATACGAATATATATGCCCAGTGTGATTGGGAGAGAGGATCTACTCGAACATATAATGGACGAATGATAAAAAGATAAGAGACTGATTATAAGAACACTAAAATGGGACTGCGAGCTTTGTGGGGCTCGTAAGCCATTTCATCGTTTTCGTTATGAATATTCCAATACATATTCACCATTCGTTACATGTACCCCACGTTTTGTGTTGTCTGTCCTTGTAATGTCCATTCTATGTTGGGGCTTTATGCCTAAATAAAGAGATTAGCTCTGGTCAAACCGTCCAACCCATGCCAGCTTGGAAAACAGATTTTAAGGGATGATGTTGAAACTCACTTATATTTCATTAGATATATTTGTTAAGTTAGCATTTATTTTTAACTGTTTCAATAAAATGAGAAAGTTATTGATTTCAAATTTTGGCATAAGGCCAATAATTTCAGGGGAGATGGCAAGTCAGTTAGATCGACCCCAGTGTTCAGCTGGTACTTAGTTTATCAACCCTGAAAGGATAAAAGCAAAGTTGACTTCAGCAGAATTTGAACTCAGAACGTACAGCATTTTGCCCAGCATGGTAACATTTCTGCCAGCTCACCACCTTACATTACAGTGATGTTAGAAAGTGCTATTTAACTTACATGAAAATTATTTTAAATGAAAATTCATAAATATATATTATTTTTTAATTTCCATGATATTTTGATATGATGGAAGATGATGAGCAATCTGGAAGACCAGACACAAGTGTCACGCCTGGAAATGTGGTATTGTGCATCGAGAATTTGTCGCTCGGGGTCAACCCAGCAATTGAGAGTTCTACTGCAACGTTTTGGAGTGTCTGAGGGAAAACATTCAGTGAAGGTGACTGGATCTATGGAACATGAAGAATTGGATTCTTAACGAAAACAATGCACCCTGTCACTGAGCTATCCTCACTTGAGAGTTTCTCACTGAAAACAGCATGGTATCACTTCCACACCCACCCTATTCACCAGATTTAGCACTTGCAGACTTCCATCTCTTCCCCAAGATGAGAATGCAGCTCAAAGGCCACTGTTTTAACATCATTGTCCAGATCCAGAGCAAATCGCAGAAGGTCCTCAAGTTGCTTATGGAAAACGACTTCCAAACAAGATTCTAAAGGTGGCAGGAATACTGGAACTGGTATATTGCTGATGTTAAAACTTAGGTAATGTTAATGATGTTAAAACTTAGATAAACAAGTTATTTTTTAGTAAACATGACTAATCCTAGAACTTTTTAATATCACCTCATATTGAGGCTAGCTCTAAAATACTGCAGTAGCTGATAGAATTGTTAGCAAGTCAGGCAAAGTACTTAGCAGCATTTTGTACATTTTACATTCTGAGTTCAAATTCCACCAAGGTCAAACTTTACTTTTCATCCTGTGGTTCTCACATGTAGCTCTGAATCATAAGCTAAAATTTGGACTCAGAACATAAGGACTGATGACATACTGGTAGGCATTTTACCAGCAATGCAAGTGATTCTGCAGCTCACTGCCCTAAGCAACCCTGTTATTGATAACTATGTTATTAATATAGAAAATGCTAAGTCCTGTGTCTGTTTTTCCTTTTGGTTTCCCAATCTCAGTTATGCAGAAGGAAAAAGAATGGCTACACTGAAAGAGGTGTAAAAAGGGAAAAGAAAATATCATAGATAGATGCTAAATACTTAAATAGGTATGATGCTGAGGTAGGGAAGGGAAAATAGCAGTAGCCACCCAAGAATCAAGTGAACCGTGAAAGAGGGATAGGAAAATGTGAAAGGAAATAAAGAGAGGGAGGGAAGAGTGAGATAACATAAGAAAGGGGAGGTGTAAAGAAGAACGATTTTTATTATAGAGAGATACTGATGGAGAGGAAAAAAGACAATTGATTCAATAGATAGATGTATAAAGAAATAATGAAGCATGGCAGTGAGTCATTGAGGATAATAGATAATGAATGGTGATCAAAGGAGTAAATGGGATAACAAATGAAGCACGAAAAGAAAAAAAGATGAAGGCGTGAAGCAAAGACATTAAGAATTACTCAAAGGAGGCACATGGCACTTTGGGCGAGTGCCTTTTACTATAGCCACAGATCAACTAAGAGCTTTGAGTGAATTTGGTAGACGGAAACTGAGAGAATCCCATCTTATATACATATGGGTGGGTGTGTGTGTCTTTGTATCTGTGCTTATCCCCCACCACTGCTTGACAACTGGTGTTGGTGTGTTTACATCCCCATAACTTAGCAGTTCAGCAAAAGAGACCAATAGAATAAGTATCAGGCTTTAAAACAAAATTAAGTTCTAGAGTCAATTTGTTCAACTAAAATTCTTCAAGATAGTGCCCCAGTATGGCCGCAGTCTAATGACTGAAATGAGTAAAAAATAAAAGATATATATACACAGTATGTTCAGGATAAACTTGACAGTTTGGAAAGAAAAGGAAAAGAAAACAATAAAAATAAAAGTAATTTTAAAAAATCAACAGTTTCCGCCACAACCTCAAGACAACTCCAGAACTTGTCACATGCATTCCTCAGGGTGTCCCTGGAAAGGTTTACAAATACCTCCTTAATCTTGGCCACCAGCTCAGTGTTGATGTTGCATGCAGTGCAGTTAGTGTCTTTCTCAACTGTACCCCATTAGAGTAATCCGTGGCATTACAATCAGGGGAATAAAGAGGCTAGAAATTGGGGCTGGAAGTCATAGAAATTCTCTAACTACTTCTGACCCTTTTCAGAGATATGGCAAGGATCCAAATCCTGCTACCACACACATGACTTTCCAGCAACAACCCTCTCCAGCCAGGGTTTGGCTAATCTCCAGCAGCTCCACATAGCTGTCTGAATTAGGCCCTGTTCAAAGATGTTAATATATATTAACTAAGGACACGAAATTGATGAGTTAATATACTCTTTTACTCTTTTACTTGTTTCAGTCATTTGACTGTAGCCATGCTGGAGCACCGCCTTTAGTCGAGCAAATCGACCCCGGGACTTATTCTCTGGAAGCCTAGTACTTATTCTATCGGTATCTTTTGCTGAACCGCTAGGTTATGAGGATGTAAACACACCACCATCGGTTGTCAAGCGATGTTGGGGGGACAAACACAGACACACAAACATACACACACACATATATATATATATATATATATATATACATATATACGACAGGCTTCTTTCAGTTTCCGCCTACCAAATTCACTCACAAGGCTTTGGTTGGCCCGAGACTATAGTAAAATACACTTGCCCAAGGTGCCACACAGTGGGAATGAACCCAGAACCATGTGGTTGGTAAGCAAGCTACTTACCACACAACCACAGTGAAGTAGTCATTATTATTAACTACACCCAGGAAATGGATAAGCTCTCTATGGAGTCTCTTACTATCACAATAAAGTATACATTCCACATAATTATGTACTTAGTCCTCTTCCCACATCTAAACAGAGTATATTCCATATAATGGTTATATATATTTAACTTTCTCATTAATATATTTCTAACCAAAATGTACCCCTTACGTGTTTCAATTAAATTCTAAAATAATCATGAATTTAGATGGGTTTCATAAAACAACTATTTTTTGGAATAAAATTTAACAAAAGGTTCTTAACTGATTCTATTGCATAATTTTTGTCTCAAAGCAAATCTAATTACACATAAATTGTTTAACGTTTGCTTAAGCTTCAGCATAGAAATTGAGTTATTAGCTAATATTCAATTCAGTATAAAGCAACATTTTAATATAGAATTGTGCAAATTACTGGATTACCTAACAGATGAAGTTAATGCAAATAAGACAGGTGTACCATAAAGGTAGAACAATGAAAACTAGGAAATGAAATACATGCCATCAACTAAATGAAATAAACTCACATGCATACATAAATACTAAGAAACATATATAATATTGATTCACAAAACAAATTAATCAAAATTACAGGTGAATAAAAAATAAGTTTGAAAAAAATGTATAAATCATATGTATGTGTATATATATATATATAT
>NC_068998.1:45505677-45514278 GCF_001194135.2 Octopus bimaculoides
ATATTTTCCTAGATTTTTCTGTCTTTCAAAAATCGGTCAAATTCAAACTTGCTGCCTGGCAACATGAGACTAGTATCCAGTTTTTGTCCACAGTGAAACATTTCAGAAAATCAAAGTGGAGAAAAAAAAAAACTCTCCAAAAATTTGCAGCACTCAGATTTCATGTAAAATAATATCAGACAATGTAACTCAACTGTTTACAGAGTGAAATCATGTCTTTTCCTGCAAATACTAATGAGATTTGCATTGAAATTCTCCTTTTAATGTGAATAGATCTTTTGGGCATTAACCAAAAAATTCTCAGGTATCTATGTGTAGGTTGGTAACAAAAGGGATAACATACATATATCATTTTAGCATTTAAACCATATCTGGCCCAACCAGATCCAGCCTCTCGCATTTAACCTATAATGCCATTCTAAAAAATAAAGAATCACATCATTCAAATCTTGAAGCTCCATGATAATGCATGATTAGTTCATAACAATACGAGTTGATAAGCATTACATTTAACATTTAACAGGCACAGGAGTGGTTGTGTGGTAAGTTGCTTGCTTACCAACCGCATGGTTTCGGGTTCATTCCCACTGTCTGGCACCTTGGGCAGACCAAAGCCATGTGAGTGGATTTGGTAGACGGAAACTGGAAGAAGCCTGTCGTATATATATGTGTATGTGTGTGTGTGTGTGTGTGTGTGTGTTTGTGTGTCTGTGTTTGTCCCCCCAACATCGCTTGACAACCGATAGTGGTGTGTTTACGTCCCCGTAACTTAGCGGTTCGGCAAAAGAGACCGGTAGAATAAGTACTAGGCTTACAAAGAATAAGTCCTGGGGTCGATTAGCTCGACTAAAAGGCGGTGCTCCAGCATGGCCACAGTCAAATGACTGAAACAAGTAAAAGAGAGAGTAATTTAAATGCTAAAGGGATACACATACAATAAAAATGGAAGTGTAACATAACCAACAAGCTGACAGCCACATGTGACTTAACCAACAAGCTGGCAGCTACATGTGATGTAACTGACAAGATAGCAACTACATGTGATATGACTAACAAGACAGCAGCTACATGTGACATAACCAACGAATTAGCAGACATGCATTCAATAATTAAGAAGTTGACGGCAGTATGCAAATAAGCAAACATATCAGTGGTTATTTGTGAAATGATAAATTGGCCACCAAGTAGAAGCAACATGTGTATTAACCAATGAATTAGGGATTACATGTGAATTAAGCCAGAAATTGCCAGCTATAGCTATACAGAGATATCATAGTGCCCTAAAACCACTGTAGTTGTTTCTATTGTGCTGCTCCTCTTCATGCAGCAATTTGTGCTTCTTTCAAGAATGTGGAAGGGCAGATGACTTAAGGCCAATCTTGAAACACTGAGCCCTAGGAAGGAGATGATTAAAGACCAAAATATCTGGGACATTGCTATACTCATGAAGACCCATCTACCACAGCAGAATCGATACTGGTGCCACATAAAAAGCTTAACTTCTGTAGACGTTATTAATGTCTTTGAGAAAGACAAAAGTGTCACATTTTTCTCAAAGATATTCAGACTACCTTATAACACATTTGGTTTCTCCAGTTTTATATAGCTGCAAATGAAACATATTTACATATTAACCTTTTAGTATTTAAACAGGCCATATCCAGCTCTAATATCTAACCTAGTTTATGTTCAAATGAGCCACATCTGGCCTCTCAGACCTATCCTATAATGTCATTTTAAAAATAAACAATCACATCATCAAAGTCTCAAAACCATGGAGATTATGCATGGTTAATTCAATACGATGTGAATAGATAAGCATTACATTTGACAGAGTAATCTGAATGCTAAAGGGTTAAACTGCTCAACAGGGAAGTTTCATGATAATGATTTCATTATTCTGTTCACTACGATGAAACTTGTTTATAATTATCTTAAAACAAGCAAGCCAAAGTAGGAGAATCAGTGAATTTAGATTTGAAGTTTTTGTAACTTAAAAGAGATGGAAAAAATTATGGTAACACATAAGATGAAGAATGGAATTTGTACATAAAAATCTGAAAACGTGGTTGAAAACATTAGTGACAATTGGAGTTAGGAAAGTCATCCAGCTGTAAAAAACATGTCAAAACAGACACAGAAGTCTGGTGCAGTCTTCTGCTTGGCCAGCTCCCGACAAACCGTCCAACCCATGCCAGCATGGAAAGCAGACATTAAATTATGATGATAATGAGTTGAGTGGTTAAAAGTTTTATTTTTCAACCATGTTTTCTTGGTTTGATTTCACTTTACAACACATTGGGCAAGAATCTTCCACACTAGCCTCCTCAAGTGAGCAGAATTCAGTCGATGGAGACTGTGCAGAAACTTCTTGTATAACCAGTGTTGCTTATGTTTTCCCACCCACTACCCCATGGTTTATAACTTAGCAATCCAACAAATAGAAACTGAGGCAAGACTCAAATAAATACAGGGTTCAATATGATTGAGTAAAATTCCTTGAAGACAATGCTCCAGTGTGGCCACAGTTCAATATCTAAGACGAATGAGAGGGCAGAGAATGCCAAGTAAAGAAAGCCAACGGGAGAGAATTCCAGGTTAACAACTCTTCAAGATATTATCAAAATGTAAAGTAGTCTTACAGAACTCACTAATAGAGTAAAGAGATGGAAATTCTTTGGGTTTCTGGTTTTGTTTTGCAATGTTTTTGAAATTTTACATGAACTGTTAAAATCTAGAATTTGAAGTGGAAATTTATATTCTTCAGTTCATCATTCATTGTTTTAACGTTTGCTTTTCTGTGCTTGCCTGACTCAAATGAGACTTTGTTGAGGCAGAATTTTCTACAGCCAGATGCCTTGTCTGATGTCAGAAAACTGAGGTAATACTCCTTCAGTCAATCAAACAAAAAGAAGCTTGAACATGCTTTCAAGGTGGGCTGCAAAACAAACAGCACCGTTTGTATAAACAGTGAGACTTTTTGTTTACAATCAGCTGAATAATTCATGAGTTTATATTTGTAGCATTCGAATGACTGAAACATAGATTTACAAAATTGTCTGTTTGCTTTTGTCAACAACCATCTAACATTAGACAGGCTGTTATCAAATGACATCATCATTTGGAATAATCAACAGGTGAGCCATGTCATTCATCAGACAAAACACGCCTACATCATCAACTTTTCTAATCAACTAGTCCACCTATTTTGTAAACAAGTATGCCTACAGCATCACATTTCAGAACAATCAGCTGATACAACAGCTATTCATCCACCCTGATACACTGGCATCATCATCTTTCATACAATCAGCTAGTGTGCCTAATTCTTCAATAGACATGTTTACATTATCACTATTCAGCCCAATTAGTGACTTTTACTGATGCTATATTAATAAGAGTCATTCTTAAAAAGAATTATTGTAGGGGAACTTAACAGAAATTGTTAGTAATTATTCTCAAGTATGCAGCCTAGCCAGAGTGGCAAAACTGATCAACACAGCCTAAAGATACAGTACCCAGTCATAGTACTGTTGTACACAGTTTTTCTAGCAGTAACTGTGGAAGTATTACAACAGATATTGTTAGTAACCACACAGTAGACCAACTATAAAATGTTAAATTCAGACACAGCTTTTACTAACAAGCCAGACACTACCATATAGGTCAATAATCATGCTTCCGACTATCAGAGTTGTGGCCAAACCCACAGAAGAACCAAGCTGCCTTTTACCAATAGCTAAGACAGATAGCTCTTTCCTAACCCAAAGTTTCTGTCAATGGTAAAGAGCTGTTTTTCCAGAACTGTTTTACTAAACATACATACATGTTCTTTTAGTTTCTTTGTTGACTCACCGCCAAGTACATACAAATGTGTGTGTGTGTGTGTAGAGTATAAAATTCATCAACAAAACTCATAGAACAATATTTCCTACCACTTTTCTGTATGTATTATATTTGTATATCATTTTCTTTACACTACAGTCAAAAGCCTTGTAGCATATAATATCATGCCTGTCACTAGGGAGAGGGTACACTGAACAGCACAGTCCCCTCACTATTCAATGGTGCACCCTCAGATTTACAGCGATATACTTATTTTGAAACTCCTTTAGCATTATTACAAATTAGTGGCCCACTTGGTATCATGCAGCGCTTGTGTGACAGCCGCCCACTCAAAAAAAGACGTGCTCAACCAACAGCACCACACACTTTGCGGCTCTACGATCGTTTCATTTTCTGTCTTCCTTTCTTCCTCTTGAATATTTCCTACTAACACCAAGATCTGTACCTGTGGTCGGCTTCACCTGGGCTCACACTGGTGGCTTCCATGCATGCCATGGTGCCCTCTTACTCGACCAGGCATCAGAAAGTCACCTCGCCAATGATCACTCAACCTGTCACCTGGCTAGTCTGACATCGGTCACTTGCTCCAATGCCATCCATTTTTGGGGGCTGGTCAATTCAGCAGGTAAGTTGTCACACACTCCACTTTAGCATTATTACAAATTAGTGCCCACCCAGAATGTTCTGAAGCACCCCTGGGCACCAAAGTTTGGTGACACATATCATGTGTACTATTTATAATAGTCTGTTATAGTTTGTCACATCTATTCAGCTCACAATTGTAAAGTTGTGAGTTCAGTTCCCAGCGATGCATTGTGCTCCTTGAGCAAGACACTTTACTTCATGTTGCTCCAGTCCACTCAGCAGGCAAAAATTGTGCTGTATCTATATTTCAAAGGGCCAGCCTTGTCACACTGAATCTTCCTGAGAATTATGTTATGGGTACACATGTTTGTTGCATGCTCATCCACATGCATGTGAATTTCACAAGCAGGTTGTTTCATTGGTCAGATCAGCTGGAACCCTCATTGTCATAACCAATGGAGTGCCAGTGAGTTAGACAATGCTAATGTTACCCTGCAGTTTTGTTTATCACGGACAGAATTCATAATTCTTCACTATATTCATCTCAGTATATTTGGATTTATTGCTCATCAGCAATAAATACTGAATACATTTGAATTTTGGTAGGCACAGGTAGGGCTGTAGGTTCAGACGTAGCTGTGCGATCTTGGGTTCAGTTCCACCACGTGGCACCTTGGGAAAAGGTCTTCTATTATAGCCCTGGGCCAACCAAAGCTTTGAGTGGATCTGGTTGTCAAAGTCAAAAAAGTCAATCATATATATGTGTGTGTACACTCCTGTCTAGTCATCATGCGATGGTTACAAATCCACATCATCTTCATTGAAGTGATGTTCTTCATTTTCAGTCTCCCATGGGGAAATTTAACCATGCTAGGAAATAGATGAAAGTTGGCCACAGAAAGAATATCGGGCAGTAAAAAAACTGCCTCTGGTCAATGCAAGCATGAAAATGTGAACGTTAAATAAAGACATGTTCTTACCTTTCTCTCACAAACACGTATTGTTTTTAAATAAAACTGGTTCATAATGAACTTTTAGCTAATTCAAACATGTCATTAGTACATAACATACAATTTCATTTGCTCTAATTCTAGCAGCAAATTCGAATGAATACTAAATTGAATTTTTAAAATGTATGGATTATATTGCATAATGATAACATTTAATATTGTTTCTATGGGGCAGAATGTTCAGAAGCATTTTGTGCATCTTTACGTTCTGAGTTCAAATGCTGCCGAGACCATCTTTTATCCTTTCAGGGTCTATAATATAAGTACCAGTTGAGCACTGGGGGTAATTTAATCAATTTAAACCCCGGCAAAAAAAAAAAAAAAAATGCTGGATGTGTGCCAAAATTTGAAATCAATATTGTTTCTAGGAATTCTGAATTTTAATGGGGATGTGGGAAAGTACAAACACTACAGTTATTCTAGTTGATTAGCTATATTTGGACAATTAAAATTTGGCAATTTTAATTGACAATAACAGTTTAGCATTTCATAGAGTGAGTCAACAATTTGTACTTTATTTTTCTCATTTATTCTAATACAGGTTTCAAAGTTTGGCAGAAGACCAGTAATTTCAAGGAAGGGGACAAGTCAATTACACCAACCCCAATGAACAACTGGTATTTATTTTATCAACTCTGATAATTTTAGTACAGAGTGTAAAGATGCCATTGTGCTAACAATTCTTCAAGCTCATTTCCTTCTCATCTATTCCAATATAAAGCTTTAAATTTTGGCACAAGACTAGTAATTCCAGTGGAAGGGGTAAGTCGATTACATTGACCGTCGTGCTCAACTGGTACTTATTTTATGAATCCCAAGAGGATGAAAGGCAAAGTCGACCCCGGCGGAATTTGAACACAGAAATTTAGAATAGATGGAATGCCACTAAGCATTTTGCCAGGCATGCTAACAATTCTGCCAGCTCACCGCCTTCTCTATTCTAATATTGGTTTCAAATTTTGACACAAGGCCAGCAATTCTGGTGGAGAGAGTAAGTTGGATACATCAACCCCAGTGCTCAATTGGAATTAATTTTATCAACCCCGAAAGGATGAAAGGCAAAGTCAACCTCAGCGGAATTGGAACTCAGAACATAAAGACGGACAAGCATTTTGCCAGGCATACTAACAATTCTGCCAGCTCACCGCCTTATCTATTCTAATATTGGTTTCAAATTTTGGCACAAGGCCAGCAATTTCAGGAGAATGGGTAAGTCAATTTACATCGACCCCACTTCTCAACTGGCACTTATTTTATTGACCTCCACAAAGGGACAAAAGACAAAACCAACCCCCAGTAGAATTTAATCTCAGAAAGACAGGATAGACAACATACCACTAAGCATTTTGCCCAGCATGATAACAACTCTGGCAGTTTACTACCTTCTCATCTATTCCAACATTAACAAAGATCTCTTACACAATACGTTCTTAAACCGTTTCTTTCTCTTCTTTTCTTGCAGCACTTACTGTATTAATTATTCTTATCCAGTTTAGTCTTAGTCATTAGAGCCAGTAACCTCTCACAAATTCTCTATCATACCCCATGGTTTACAACAGACAAGATCTGGTCTGTGATGATATCTGCTGCCATTTAAATGTCCATCAGTGTTGGAACCTCTATATTCAAAGGTCATCTCCATTTCCATCTATAACAGACTCAGTTTGTTATACATGGAAAGTTGCTTTTTTATCTCAAATTTGTTGTTTGAAAAACTTTTAATGAAACACAGACCTTTAGTTTAAAGCTGTTATATTGTTTAATCATCATCATCATTAACATTTAACGTCTGTTTTCTATGCTGGTATGAGTTGGACAGCTTGACAGGAACTGGCAAGGCCAGGCGATGCACCAGGTTCCATATTCTGTTTTGGATTGGTTTCTATGGTGGAATATCGTTCCTAACACCAACCACTTTACAGAGTGTACTGGGTTCTTTTTGTGTGACATTATCACCAGTGCTTTTTATGTGGTACCCACCAGCACCAGCGCTTTTTTCATGGCACCAGCACACCAATGCTTTTTATGTGGCATCTTGGCTTCCAAATTTCAATATATATATATATATATAGAATAGGAAGAGTTTAGGCCACTAGTGATCTAATTGATAAGCTACTAAGATTCAACTTCACAACAGGGGCTGGAGTTGGGTATCCATAGCCTACTTTCGAGTCAGCAGGTATAAATTAAAGGAAGAGGGGAAACAAAATCAAGGCAGGACAAGCTTATCAGTTCATTTAAATTATTTTAATGGTGAATGAAAGTGAGCAAAAGTGAATAATAGTCTTACAGCTGTTTCTAAGGTATCGCAACACAGAAACAGCTGTAAGACACTATTATTTACTTCGATTCACCATTAAAATAATTTAAATGAACTGATAAGCTTGTCCTGCCTTGATTTAGTTTCCCTCTTCCTTTAATTTTTTTATATATATATATATATATATATATATATATCTTTTACCTTTTACTTGTATCAGTCATGCAGCCATGCTGGTGCACTGCCCTGAATTTTACGCTGCATGAAATGACCCAATACTTATGTCTTAAGCCTGGTCTCTTTTGCAAAACAACCAAGTTACAGGGATGCAAATGGTGGTTGGGGGGGAGGGGGACAAACAGACGCAAAGGCACTCACACACACACACACATATATACGATGGGCTTCTTTCAGTTTCCATCTACCAAATCCACTCACAGGGCTTTGATTAGCACAAGGCGATAGTAGAAAACACTTGCCCAAGGTTGTTATGCAGTGGGACTGAATCTTGAACCATGTGACTGGGAAGCAAGCTTTTTACCACACAGCCACATCTAAATATATAATTTAATTACATGGACAGTCTTATCATTTAATTACTGGGTGGGGGGGGTCTGTACTATAGCAATCAGACGTAGGCAGTAAAATAGCAAATGTTGACAAGGTATACCAGGTACTGCCACTGCCCAAGATTATTGTTAATTGAAATGTGATAAATCACAAGTAGATAATAAAATATTCCTGAGTTAATATCAACTACTTCATGGGTGGTGATCATAAGATTTGGAAATTAAGAACAGAAATCATAATTACTGGAACAACTGTGGAAACTAATGACTGTAAAGAAAATTGATGAAAATATTGAATATGTTAATGGAGTAAAACTAATATGAAATGAGT
>NC_068998.1:45514472-45520346 GCF_001194135.2 Octopus bimaculoides
AATTGATGAAAATATTGAATATGTTAATGGAGTAAAACTAATATGAAATGAGTGAGACACCAATTGGAAACAGGTATATAGCATTCATACTTAATGTCATTAAGTCTACTGTAGTGGAACTGACAGAAAATAGACAATTGCAACATCTATTCTATGGCTACTATGAAAGAGAGAGAGAGAGAGGGGGAGATGGTAATGACAAATACAATTTGACGTATGGTGGTCCAGGACAATAAGTGGAAGACAAAAGATTGATGTGACAGAAGTAATAATCACAATTTTGTTTCACATCTTTTCATGTCAAGAGAGAGTATCTTTAAGAAATTAAAACTGTTGCTAGAATTGTTCAAAGATAGTGATTGGAACTAAAACTTAAGGAGGGAGAGAGAGAGAGAGAGAAAGAGAGAGAGAGAGAGAGAGAGAGATACAGGGACAGAGAGAAATGAATGGGCTATTGATTGAAACTTCAACAGTTTTCAGATGTTTAACCCATTGGTTCTCAACTGGGGTCCATATGTTGGAATTTTGTTATTGAAATTTATGTGCAATATTTTCTACAATACACAAAATATTTAAACATTCCTAATAATATTATTTAACCATTAAAAAAAAAAGGGTAAAGTCCCCCTTCGGTCATGAACAACCATGGGATTGCACCTAGAATGTTAATCTCCAAAGAACAAATCCAAGCAAGGTTGTTTATGGAAGCCCAGCAGTCGCTCATGCATACCAGCCCCCACCCCCCACCTATATGCCACCAATGTTATCCAAGGGAAAGGCAAAGGCTGATACAGCTTGGCACCAGTGATGGCACAACTTTATGTAGTTCTCAGGGAGATTCAGTATGGCAGAGAATGTGAAGAGGCTGGCCTTTTGAATTACATGCGCAACTCATTTATGCTAGCTGAGCAGACGGGGGCAATATGAAATAAAGTGTCTTGCCTGAGCACACAACTCACCACCAGGAATTGAACTCACAACTTAGGATTGTGAGCTGAATACCCTTAACCACTAAGTCACATGCCCTCATCTGTATGTCAATAGAAATACAGTAACAAAAGGGTAAATATTTGTAATTTAAGTGAAAATAGTTACAGGTTGATGTGTTGTTAGCAGAGTGATGAATGTTTTGTCAATACAGGTAGATTTCAATATTGTTTGAGACTAAGTTGTTAAGCTGGCAGAAACGTTAGCATGCCAGGTGAAATGCTTAGCTATATTTCGTCTGTCTTTACATTCTGAGTTCAAATTCTGCCGAGCTCGACTTTGCCTTTCATCCCTAAGGGTCATATGGACTCTGGTTGAGAACCACTGATCAAATGTACTGCCAAGTTCCCTTGTTAGTAGAATCATCTTCATTGTTTAACATCCTCCTTCCATGCTGGCATGGGTTGGATAGATTCACAGGAGCCGGCCAGGCAGAAGCCTTAATCATGCTTCTTTATCCGTTTGGGCAGGCTTTTTACAGCTGGATGTCCTTCCTAATACCAACCACTCTGCAGAGTGGACTGAGTGCTTTTTACATGGCACCAGCACAAGTGAGGTCAGTTTTGGCATGGTTTTTACAGCTAGATGCCCTTCCAAATGCCAACCAGTAGTTTACAGTGTGGACTAGATGCTTTTTAAGTGGCACCAGCACTGGCAGAGTCACCAAGTAACTGTGCAAGACAATGAATTTTGAGAGGAGGAAGGAATATTGGAGGGGGTGATTTTGTGTCAGATGATGAAAGGTTACAGTGTGACAGAGAGACAGAAGCAGATGTCTTGCTGTAGAGGAAGTACATGGTTACCCAGCCAGAAAGAGACAGACAGATAGACAGAGTTAATAAGTGGGGCAGAAAGAGGTGTACTGTTGTAAAGGCAATACATGGTTACCTCGCTGGAGGGAAGAGGTATATTTGTAACAATGTTTTTACTTCCATTTATATAGTTTCCATATCAGTGTCTACCCAGATTCTCATTTCCAAACCATAAAAATCTTAAGCTCCACAATCTGGAGAAGAGAATGGTTTTAAATATTCTGAAAAGTTCAAACTTGATACAACAAAGGGAATTCTCAAATCTATACAAACACTGTTGGAATTATATTGCAAACTGTATTTTATTAAATGAAATACTATTTTAAGAGAATTATTAGTTATTATTTGACAGAAAATGGTTTCCCTTACTTCTCGATAATAAAAGACAACAATCATATAATATTTTTTTAAATTTTATATTCTCAGTAATAATAATAATAACAATGCAATAATGAAACAAGTGTTATGATGAAAATATATAAACACAATAACGGCATGAAAGCAATTTTATCTTCCTTTTTCACAATGCTAAGCATCATCATTTCATATTCCATGCTGGTATGGGTTGGACGAAATGATCAGAATTTTTTTTTTTTTTTTAATTTACTTTTACACACTTCCTTTCAATATAGATGATTTAACAGATATTAGCTTTATCTGCTTCGGACAATTGCTTTGGGATTAACTTGTTAACGGATTAACTTACAGCTCATCAAGTCATGTAGTCTCTCTATAGTAGGCTGTTTATAATTAGTGCCACTACTACTACCACCACCACTACTACTACTACTGCCACCACCACAACTACTACTACTACTGCCACCACCACCACCACTACGACTACTACTACCGTCATCAATACAACTACTACTACTGCCACCACCACTACGACTACTACTACGACTACCATCATCAATACAACTACTACTGCCACCACCACAACTACTACTACCACCACCACCACCACCACCACGACTACCACCACCACCACTACGACTACTACTACCACCACCACCACTACGACTACTACTACCACCGTCATCAATACAACTACCACCACCACCACCACCACCATCAAGCCATAGAAACCATTGCCAAATCAGGATGGAGGCTGGTGCAGTGTTCTCGTTTACCGGCATGTCAAACCATCCAACCCATGCCAGCATAGAAGGTGGACATTAAATGATGATGATGATATGTATATGTGTGTGTGCATGTGTGTGTGTATGTGTGTGTGTATGTGTGTGTGTACGCATGTTTATGTGTATATACACATATATGTATATGTGTGTGTGTATATATATATATATATACACATATGTATATGTGTGTGTGTGTGTATACACATATGTGCGTGTGTATATACACATGTATGTGTAAGTAAATACACATATATGTATGTGTTATGTTTATGTATGTATATACACATGTTTATGTGTGTGTGTATGTGTATACATATATGCATGTGTGTGCGCATGCACGTGTTTGTGCATGAGGTTCACCTCAGAATAATGAGCTTTTAAATGGTTACTTGATCTGTTATAAATAACAGTCAACTATTTATCCTACTATAGGTCTGATGAAGATATACCTGTGGCTAAACAACACAAACTAGACAAAAGTAACAGCGTTATTCAGTAGCTGTGCATGCAGCACACCTGTTGTGCAGACAATGCTTTGATTTCCTGTCTAATCTACTCAAAACTCTATAACATCCATAAAGCATTGATTAATATTACCCTTACCCCAGTGGTTCGTTTTGAACCTGTTTTTTTGATCTACACACCAAAAGCCCCCACCACCACTACCGTCACCACCACATGCTGCCATCCAATACATTTTATCTAGCCACAAACAATGTTTTGTGGTCTAATGATCATATCACATCTGCATGAATTTTTTTGTACTTTAATTATCAGGTTTAGAAGTTCTGGCCACAGATTTATAATATATTTATTTACTATATAGAACACCAAGAGATTTAACACACACACATACATACACACACGCATGAATTATTTCCCAAACTGAAAACTATCAATATGAAAAACTTAACTCCAAGTTTTTCTGTTAATCAAACTTGACAATAGGAAGAAACTATCTCACAACGTCTGGTATCTTAGCCAGGAGGAGATTGTTCTCCCATCGACTTGTTTGCAGTCACTGAATAGTAAAGGGCTTAAAGAATATATTAACCCTTTAGCATTCAGATTACTCTGTCAAATGTAATGCTTATTTATTCATATTGTTTTGAATTAATCATGCAGAATTGCATGGCTTCAAGATTTTGATCAAGCAACTGTTTATTTTTAGAATGACATTATAGGGTAAGTATGAGAGGCCAGATCTGGTCAGTATGAATATAAAACAGAATATTTGGCCATGATATGACTGGTTTAAACGCTAAGCTTGTTTGTTGAGATTTGAAACAGTGCTACATAGGTGTAGAAGTTGTTGCTATGATAGTGTTGAATCAACAGCATAGTTGAGATAGACACAGTGCTATGAGACAGGAGCTGCGTTGCATGACAGGGGGCAGCATCGTGAGATGGAGGCAGAGTGTTGTGAGAGAGGGGCAGCAAGTTCTTCTCACTCATGAGTTTCTTGCCAAAAACAACATGGTATAACTTCTGCACTATTTACCAGATTTGGCACTTGCAGACTTCCATCTCTTCCCCATGATAAAAATGCAGCTCAAAGGTCACCATTTTAACACTGTTGTTGAGATCAAGAGTGAATCACAGAAGGTCCTCATCTCACTTATGGCAAACAACTTCCAGGATGAATTCCAAAAGCAGTAGGACTGCAGGGACCAGTGTATTGCTGCGCAAGGTGACTATTTCAAAAGAGATGATGTTAAAACTCAGGTAAATAATTCTATTGTATTAAAAATAACTAGTCCAGGAACTTTTTGATAACCACCTCATATTCAAAGAAATTTAAATTCTACAAGTCAAACTAATTTAGATCAAAACATGCCAAGAATTTCACAGAGTTAAACATTTTCTTTTAATGTAAGAATATTAGCTTTGTCAAAGAAATATTATTGTTTTCTGTGTTGCTAGATACAGTATCATGACAAGTTATTTTGATAACCCATGATGATTAAGACAACTTAAGTATAAACATATTGCCAATAATTATCCAGATTTTGCCAACAGAGATAAGGCTTTTAACTCAGCCTGAATTGCTGATTTGATTTCACTGCCAACATCCAATTTTCTATGCAGCACAGTTCTAGGTTATAAAATCTGATACGATATTCTTATATTTATATATCGCTTCTTTATATTATAAAGAAGGAAGTGACATGTTTGGCTATTGGCTCCAGAATCAGGATTAATAGACAGAAATTGATATCACTGTAATAGCTGGACAGATAATGTTAAACTTATGCTACAATAGTAATATTAAATGACTTACCAGCTTTAAACATTATAATCCCTCTTAAATCTCATCACACTGTTTTCTGTCATTGTTAGTTAGAATGCTAGAGAATAGGAAACTACATTTCAAACGTATTTGCTAAGCCATGTCCAGTATATTTACTGAGCGGCTTCAATTTAGAAGCGTAACTGATTGAATTGAAACACTGCATGGGAAAGTAGTCAAAATAATAATAAGAAACTAAATAAATGCCACTGTAAAATCTTGGTGAGAATATAAAGTAAGACATTCTAAATTCAGCAGATGGAAGTTGGTAAATATACGTATACTGTTGCTTGAGAAGTCTGCTGAAAGAGAGTTTCCTGGTTAAACTATTCAGGAAATAAGAAAGACAAGACAAACAGTTGGAAGAAATTTACCATGAAATAATAATGATGGTTTATCTCAGAATTCTTCAAAATAGATACCATGCTTTGAAACATCAAAATCATTGCACTGAGTAAATTGGTTTTATTGGAAGGTCATGAAATATAATAACATGAGATTCTCAATACATAAGCATGTGGTTATTCATAAAGGCAGTTACACAAGTAAATACAGTAAATATATATGTGTGTATGTGTACACATACATATAAAAACATTTATATATATATATATATATATATATATATACACAGGTTTCGTGT
>NC_068998.1:45520356-45523391 GCF_001194135.2 Octopus bimaculoides
AAATATTAATAACTCTATATATATATATACACACACAAACATACACACACAGACATGTATGCATACAGATGCATACATAAACACATATGTATATATGCATGCATACACAGACATACATATGCATGGGAGGGGGTGGCTTTTGAGTTTATTTATGTGTATTTATGTTTCAGAACAATAAATGAATGAGGTAAACAAGACAGAGGACATTTTAGACATAATAACCATGAAATCCTATAGACAATGCAAAAATTTATGCTTTAAAACTTATTGTATTTTTAGATAATACCAAGTGAAAATAAATTATCATCAAGACAAAACATACCACAAAACAAAGTTTTCGTTAACATTTGATATATTCAAAAGAAGGATGTCCAAATTCTATAAATATTGCATCATTTCAAAAGTTGTGTGTAGGTGGAAGATATTCTTTTTAAAAATATAAATATTAGAAGGACTGATTTTGTTTCAAATCTAAAGATTAGAGCTTTATTCACTGCATTTTAACTAACCAACAAAAAAATGAAGGTATTTGGTTAACTTGGCATAAATTCGTTAATAAGTTAATAAGAATCTCTTTCTACATCACATCATAAAACAAGAGAACTGACTGAGAAATAAGTACAAAAGCAATTGGAGAAAAGAAAACACAAATGCAAATTACACATACAAAACAGTGTTGTTTTTGCTTGAGGCATTGCAATATGTATGTGTATACGAAATAAATGTTTGAAAAACCTGTGAGCAATATGGATGAGCAATTAATCAAAATATGTACTTATGTTAATACAAAGAGAAAATATATTATCTTATGTAGGTTATTTCATGATCCTATAATATTTCGGGAAAAATTCTCCTTTTCAAATAGAGAAAATAATCAAAGAGCCCGGAGAAGTGCGCTATTATGATTAAGTCAATCTAATGTGTTTTGACCAAGGCATTGTTTGAACTATAACTATGTAAATATATTAATGGCTGAGTTTCAGGGGCACATACACTGTCAAATGGAATGCTTATTCATTCTCATGATTTCGAATTAATCATGAATTGTCTTGTAGCTTTGAGATTTCAATGATGTGATTGTATATTTTTAGAATGTCTTGTCTTTTCAGGTGCCAGTGCCACTTAAAAAGCACCTGTGTCAATGCTGTGTTAAACGATGATGATGATGATGATGCTGATGACATTGTTGGGGAGGTAGAGGCTAGATGTGGCTGGCTTGGACATAAAACAACTATTTGAGCAGGGTAAGGCTGGGTTAAATAATAAAGATAATAAAGGGCTAAACCATGGAGCCCATATGCTGGATCCCTCATGTCACTCAACTGTGTCTCATTTCTTTAATTGCAAACTTAACAGTATGGCTAATTCTTATTTCCTAGAAATACATTTCTATAAAATCTTCCTGCCAGCATACCTGTTTCCTTACTTATTTATACCACTCTCATAAAAAGGCCCTGGCCCTTGCCCAGAGAAAAAAAAACCCCACTTGTAGATAAATTATGTTACTGAAGACAAACCTCAAGGTTCTTACAGAAACCTACAGTTCATTTCCTGGGGACATAGCATCTACAACTAAAAGGAGGATGATCAATATTTAATGATGAAATATAATGAAATATTAAATACTCTCTAACAAAAGTTTCCTTTTCCATTGATAGAAGCAATGAAATATCTGTCCGTTAATCTAAATAGATATTTCAGTTAATGCTGAAAGTTCCAATTCTCTGAAGATTACATGAAAAATATTTCAAAAGTACAGAATAAGATGTGAAGATTTTTATGAGTAGGGAGGTTTAAAAGGAAGACAAATATCTTTCACTTTGGAACAACTGAAATCTTCATACGCCATAATTATTTCAGCGATTACCTCCATCCCACTTTGGGGTAGTTTTTGCATGTTTGCACGGATTAGATGACTGTTTGACAACCATTCATTTTACATCAAATGTTCATTACTATAGCCACAGAGTCAATAACAAAGCACCAGTTATTGGACCAAAAACATTTTAAAGGCTCAAAGAAAACCAGTAAAATAGCATTTGATCTTTATTCTTTTTATACTTGTTAATTTTCAGAATAAAACACACACACACACACACACACGCACACACACAACCATAGAATACTTTTATCTCCATGTCATGCAAGTTAACATTTAACAGTGTTTACACAGCTTTGGAAGTTTGGGGAAAAAAAGTAATCCTTTTAGCAATGACTTTATACGTGGATGTGGAAAGAAAAGAAATATAAACAATATTTGAATTGGGACAAGAATAAAATAAAGGACTTTTCATGCTAAACATTTCTCATTTTATATTCGGTATGAGAATAGATTAGCTGGATCCAATGCTTCAGCTCATGTTCAAAAGCAATGATTTGTAACTGTATTCAAATTTGACATATAAAATAATTAAAAGGTGAAACTTTCAGAACAAAATTTCCTCATAGGTTTGAAAGACTTATAAGAGTTTTTTTAATTTTCCTCTATGGAATGCACGCATCTGAAAGCATACAAGTATATGTATATATGAAACAGAGTCAAATAACAAATGCTTCGCTATTTTTATAACCAAAATTATCCATCAATGGGTGACTGGCTCAACTGTTATCAGTAAACAGTATTACAGGCTTGGTAATGTACAAGGTGGTATCAAAAGGTTCCTGGACAAGTTATTTTTAATAAAAAACTAGCAGTATAACCCGACCTTGTCCGGGTGTGACTTATTACGCCATCTACGATAAGTCTTGCTAGGTGAAAATCAACTAAAAAAGAAAGCCTTACAACGAAAAAACCCTTATGATGTAAATATGTTCATAATTCAAAAGACGATGAAATTAATAGGGAAAGTCTGAAGGCTGTTTTGCGTAACATTATTAAGCGTACGTAAATTTCATCCGTCTAATTGGCTATAGAAATGTTTGTGCAAAACAACTTTTTGCGTTGCCCTGATTATACATAGCAGGGTAATCCCTTTTCGCAGGAGCTAGGACGGCAATTTGTGATGAAGCAATTGCTGGTGATCTGTTGCTGCACA
>NC_068998.1:45525213-45526895 GCF_001194135.2 Octopus bimaculoides
TATAGTCCTGGTACCAACTGCAAAGCCAGAAATGTGGTCTACAAAATAAGCTGTATGGATGGTGAGTGTAAAAACAAACACGACATACATAGGTGAAACGGCAAGAAGTTTGGCTGAGCGTGTAAACGACCATTGGAGGGACTATAATAATCAAAAACAAACCTCGGTGCTCTACCAGCATGCCAAAGAACAACATGGTGGTGTACTGGACCGAATTAGCATAGAAATCCTGTCTAGACACCCCGGTGACGCATCGTTGCGACAAATACAGGAGTCGGTCCTCATAACTGAAACGCGACCAATTTTGAACACCAAATACACGTAGATGAGAGCCTTACAATTGCCCATGGTTGCATGTGTTGTTCACACTTATGATGCGGAATGTGAACGTAAATAAATAAATTTAAAAAAAAAATTTTTTTAAATAAATAAAACCAAGTCCAAAGTCTGATCTGATATAAACGAAATTGTTACAAACACACATAAGGACGCACATACTTACATATAAGCACGAACACATAAGTGCGTGCACACACTCACATGCTCATACCGAACAGTTTCGAAACGCCAAATCATACATTCAAAATAAATGGAAGTGGAGAGACAAGTTACTGAAGAGATTGCAAGAGTGCAATGAAATAATTTAACAAAAAACTATATAAATTAATAAAGGACTGAACCAGTGCGTGTGTTTATTACCGCCATAATGCCTCTCCCAAGGTTTAATTGTATTTCTTTCAACACACGTATCCACATCAAGATTCTTGCACACGAAATACACATACGAAATATTATTTACCTAAGTTTTAACACATCTTTAAATCAGTCACCTTGCGCAGCAATACACCGATCCCAGCATTCCTGTCACTTATGGAATCCAGTCTAGAAGTCATTTTCCATAAGTGAGTCAAGGATATTCTATAATTTTCTCTGAATCTTCACAATGGTGTTAAAACAGTGACCTTTGAGCTTCATTTTCATTGACTGTGGCTTTGAACTGTTTGATCACCCTCCCCAATTCTCCTGATTTGGCTTCATCTAACTATCATTGTTCCCTATCATTGTAACCCTAACCTTAACCCTGACATGAAAAAAGAAAACACTTGGCTAGGAACCGGTACAGCAATAAAGATGATGCCATATCAGTTATTGATGACTTTTTTGACCAACACGATGAAAGTTTCTCCACCAACGGAAGAAGTGTGTGGGCTGCAAGGGGTACTATGTTTAAAAATAAACCTCATTTGGTCACATTCCACGAAACTATCTTGGTCTGCCTATGGTCATTTATGACCGTAGGGGTCCTTTATATAATTATTCATTATTAACAGTTTTGTATTAGAAAACCAGGAATTTATACAAGGCTGTAAAAGAAGTGCTCAAACTAGTTGAGACATAGGTACAAAGTTAATTGCAGAATAAAACCGTTAGGTCATCGACTCAAAAAGCCGTAGCCCACCAATGAACACATAAGAAGTACAAAATAGACCACAAAACCAAATTAGTAAAGGGAGGTCAAAATTTTTATACATAAGAATAAAAATACAATAGAATAATATAAATAAATAAATAAACAGCGATTAAAAGTTGATTAAAAATATTAGAGACCGGTACAAATACAGTAGAATAAAAAAAAAATATATATATATAGAAAAAATATAGAGAAAAAAAATAATACATAG
>NC_068998.1:45528057-45528756 GCF_001194135.2 Octopus bimaculoides
ATTTTATTCCTATTTAAAGAGGCAATAATGGATGCTAAATTTGGCATTCCAGAGTAGGAACACTTAATTGTAGACCTGTTACAAATACTGTAGTTTACGGATCGTGGTGGAGGGAAGGCAACCAGTATGCTACAAATGCAGAAGTAGAGGACACATGCAAGCAGTGTGTCCTCGCAGAGAAATAACCGTAGAAGAAGACGAAGTAAAAGAAACAGAGGTTTGTGAGGAGGAAATGGTGCTGACAGAACAAGAAGAGGTAGAAGAAAAGCAGGAAGAGACTGAGGAGCAGGTGGAAAAAAAGCGTATGCGGACTGAATCGCCGCCAAAGTCCCCAAAAAGAAAGAAAAGGGGAAGAAAAAAGAGATGACGGAAGATGGAAATTATAGCGAGGAACAGAACGTAACTAAGAAAGATGGAAATTATAGCGAGGAATAGAACGTAACTAAGATTGAAACCCAAGATACAAAGCAGGAAAAACAGTTGACAAGACACGAGAGGTGGCTAAACTGGTGGACTGTGTTGAAGGAACAGAAGGAAAAGGCGAAGGCAGAAAGAAGGATAATCGGAAAGGTAGATTTTAAAAATATTAGAACAATACTTTTCTACAGTAAGGGTGTAGAAACGGAAAAAACGGTACCGAAGATAAAAGGATTGGTGCGACTGAAATTAGAACCCGGAACGTTTGATGATGAAACAAAA
>NC_068998.1:45529289-45531607 GCF_001194135.2 Octopus bimaculoides
CCCTGAAGAAGGGGTTATCACCAATTTGTGCTCTATTGTGCCTTAAATACGGTGATATACCCCCGAAATGGCCATAGGTGTTCTGTGTTTGTGTTCCACCTATACTCGTAATCCTCTGGTAATGATGTTTATGGTTTGACTTTACTGATGTTACCTGCGGAATGGTGAAACATGGATTTTACTTTGCCACACTTTGGATGTTCTGTTGTTTTGTCCCGTGCGCTTTGGTATTCCTGTTTATGAAATTGGATTTTACCTACTAAATTGGCTGTCATGAGGCAGGTAGTTGAACTTTCGTACTATTTATCTTGAACTTTTTTTATTGGCTATTGGCCTCAGTGTGGCACAATGTGATCAGGCTGGCCTTTTGAATTACTGGGACAACTCATTATTGCCAACTGAGTGGACTGGAGCAACAAGAAAAAAAAGTGTCTTGCTTAAGGGCACAACATGCCATCAGGAATTGAACTCATGACCTTACAATCATAAGCCGATTACCCTAAACACTAAACCACACCCACACGTGTACGTATATATATATTCCTTTATATATACCAACTCTTGCTATAGTGACTTCTTGTTGGACATGATTTGGACATGTGGCAAACCCACATGAGGTATCATTGATGTAAGAGAAAACAATTCATAACATACAGTGCTTAATGATGCTGGTGGTGGCGGCGGCGGCGGTGGTGGTGGCGGCGGCGGCGGTGGTGGTGGTGGTCATAATGGTGGGAGTGAGTGGTGGGAGTGATGATGAAGGTAGTGATGAAGGTGGTGATGGTGGTGGTGGTGGAAGTTGAGGTGGTGAAGGTGGTGATAGTGATGGTGGTGGTGGTGGTGGTCATTGTCATCGTCGCCATCGCCCTCATCATGATAGTGATGCTATAAAGATGGTGGTGGCAGCATTACCAAAGTAAGTTCATCTCCCATGCTATCAGAACTACTCAATTGTTACTTTCATTAGTAAACAGAATAACAACATAATTACTGTTTTTAAGAATTGATTTTCTAAAATCTGAGATTTCTGCTAAGATGCCATGACACAAGTTTAGCAAAGACGCCTTAAGTGATCGATCAACACAATCACCTAGCACTAATTAACTACAACAAGCAGAAGTGACAATATACAATATATAGGTGCAAGCATGGCTTTGAGGTGTTGAAGTCTACCTTGTAACCAGATGATTTCTGGTTCAATCCCATTGTGCAGCACCTTGGGCAAGTAGCAAGTGTCTAGCACAATAGCCCTGGGGCCTTAACACACACACACACACACACACACACACACACACACACACACACACACACATATATATAATTTCAAAACATGGATAGTTGCCTCGAAGGAAACTTCACACCACCCTGGATTCAAGAGAGTGTTTAGTAAGGAAGATACGATATATTGGTACAGGAGTGGCTGTGTAGTAAGTAGCTTGCTTACCAACCACATGGTTCTGGGTTCAGTCCCACTGTGTGGAACCTTGGGCAAGTGTCTTCTACTATAGCCTCAGGCCGACCAAAGCTTTGTGTGTGGATTTGGTAGACGGAAACTGAAAGAAGCCCGTCGTATATGTATATGTATGTATATATGTGTGCGTTTGTGTGTCTGTGTTTGTCCCCCCCCCCCCAACATCGCTTGACAACCGATAGTGGTGTGTTTACGTCCCTGTAACCTAGCGGTTCAGCAAAAGAGACCGATAGAATAAGTATTAGGCTTACAAAGAATAAGTCCTGGGGTCGATTTGCTCGAAACTAAAGGCGGTACTCCAGCATGGCCGCAGTCAAATGACTGAAACAAGTAAAAGAGTAAAGTGTATAAATGTCCGAATCTGCTATCGCAAGGTATAAAACAAGAAAGAAAAGATATAAGCTAGTGAAGTATAAATATTGGCAAATGCTATTATTGTTATAAATCCCAGTTTGATGAGATACTCATTTCAAATAAACATAACTTTGCTCATAAAAACAACTCTGCGGGTTTATTTCAAAGTATAAACAGTCAACTTATTAGAGAATAATGTCCACATTCAGTTTTATAGGCTTCAAAAATTATTCTGCATATGTTTCAGATTCATCTATTATATCTATATTATATTGCACATCCACACACATATACACACACATTCAGATACGGGATCCACATTACACAACAGAAATAATGAGAGCTCCTGAAGTGTTCTATACCCATTCAACCAACCATTTTATCTAATAAACATTTGTTATAATATTCGAAAGTCTTCTCTATGTGTCATTTTTATATTCTATTTTTCATAACATTAGGCAACAAGATTTTACTTTTTTTTTTTTTTTTTTTT
>NC_068998.1:45531617-45532406 GCF_001194135.2 Octopus bimaculoides
TTTTTTTTTTTTTTTCTTTTCTGTTACAAATATAGGAACTACCATTTCCTGCAAAATCAGTGATGCTGAATTCAGATCAGATAACGAAATATCCCTATCATGTTCAGATTTAATATAATCAAAGACTTCCACCCCGCAACTTCTTTTTTTCCTCCCAGGTTTATATTGCAGAAGCAGACTACATTCCTTTTCTGTACCATGCTTTATGTTAGTCATGCTTAAATAATGTTAAATAATGTTAAATAATGTTAAATAATGTTAAATAATGTTAAATAATGTTTTTCTGGCTTCAAACAGAGACAGGAGTTTCACAAGTGGAGTTACAGCCTCTACACAAGAAAATCATAATTAGAATATGGCACATGATATATTTGCCATTTCACCTGAAATAAAAGATTATATACAGATAATAATGCATACACAAAATAACCATAATGATGATATATACATACATGTACACACATATAGCCTAGCTCTCCTGTGTGACCCCTCTGTCCGGCATTCGCCATGATAGATCATTAGCCACTAAACCTTTTTCTATTTTCTTTCCCCTGTTTATTTTCATGTTCCTTTCTGTCGAAGAGCGTAGGCTCAAAACGTTTACACACCCATCTTCGACTTTTGTTTTTTTGTAAATTCTCACTATATATGTATATATACATATATGCACATATATATATACACTTATATATGTACATACATATACACATATATAGACATACACATATATGCATATATATATATACATATACACACATCAATATATGCATATATATACATATAGACATA
>NC_068998.1:45532846-45552531 GCF_001194135.2 Octopus bimaculoides
ATATACATATTTGCATATCTATATTTACTTATATACACACATGCATAAACAGATATACACACACACCCGCACATGCATGCACACATGCACACACACACACCAACAATACAACCTACTTTCAAAACAGCAAGCATATAATGTTTCTAACTATATCTTAAGTTATTTATGACTAATTGTGTGTATATTTATGTGTAAATGGATGTGTAAACATATGTGTCTCTCTATCTGTATATGTGTATGTGCATAACAATAAAGATTACTGTTGAGAGAATATAATACAGGATACTTCATGGCTGTTGGTCTTCCCAAGAGAATCTATCAACGTTTTATCACTCTCTTAGTTCAGATCACAGAAAAACGATTAATGCTTCCTTCCTTTAACTGTGAAAAATACTTTCAGGTTATAAATAACATTTCTAAGTGACTGCCTTTTACTTTCCTGCCTGCATCTTGAATATATTTTTATTTTGTGAATTAGCATGCATCACTTATAAAAACTGTAAAAACCTTAATTTTGTGATGTATGCATTTAAACTTAGTTGCCAACTCAGCCTTACAGCAGTGTGGGGGGCAAGAGATGGAGGGAGGGAGAGAGAGAGGAGAGAGGAGAGAGAGAGAGAAGAGAGAGAGAGAGAAGAGAGAGAGAAGAGAGATAGAGAGAAAGTTCTATGTATTTATTTCTTAATTGCCCACAGGGGACTAAACATAGAGGGGACAAACAAGGACAGGCAAAGGGGTTAAGTCAATTACATCGACCCCAGTGCATAACTGGTACTTATTTAATCGACCCTGAAAGGATGAAAGGCAGAGTCGACCTCAGTGGAATTTGAACTCAGAACATAACGGCAGATGAAATACCTCTAAGCATTTTAGCCAGGTGTGCTAACAATTCTGCTAGTTCACCGCCCTAGAGAGAGTTCTATGTATTAACAGAATTTAATACTAAACCAAGTAATTCATTTAGAGCCAAATTATGCTGGAGTCTCAAATAAATGTGAAGGGGTCCTGTTTTCGAATACCATAGTAATGTCTTAATTCAGGGGTAGCAATAGGAATATTAGTGTTAGCAGATTTGTGTTTTGTTATATACATATATATATATATGTATATATATATATATATATATATATATATATATTATTTATATTACAGAGATGTACTTGCACAGCAAGTGACCTGATTTGAGATTGTGTGCTGAAACAAAAACAACTGCAGTATGGAAGGTGTTTATAAGCCATTTAAAAACACACAAACACCATTAGATTCACTTCAACATTTAAATTTAATTAGTGTCAAAATATTTTCATCGCTTTCAGACCACAACTTGTTCACCTACAAAATTTTGTCAGTGAACAGGTCACAGTCTCAAAGTGACGAAAATATTTTGACAAATTAAATTTAAATGTTGAAGGGAATCTAACAGTTTTTGTGTGTTTTTAAATGGCTTATAAATACCTTTTACGCTGCGATTGTTTAGTTTATTATATATGTATATAAACACATACACACACACATACACACACACACAATGGGCTTCTTTTGGTTTCTGTCTACCAAGTCCAGTCACAAGGCTTCTTTGGTTGGCTATCATGGAAGACACTTGTCCAAGTTGTTACACAGTAGGACTAGACCCTAAACCATGTGGTTGGGATGCAAACTTCTCACCACACTGCCATGCAGGAAAAGACTTTCTGAATTATTTTCTTTCTAAACAATTCTATTCTTGCTATGTCAACAAACAGAACATCTTCCTTAGTATTTCATTTATCATTACTACTGAGGGAAGTTTATACCCAGACACTCACTACTGCATATTCTATAAATAGTTTCAGTATACTCATCATTATAAATAGGCACGGGTGTGGTTGTGTGGTAAGATGCTTACTTCCTCACCACATGGTTTCAGGTTCAGTCCCACTATGTGGCACCTTGGGCAGGTGTCTTCCTGTCTGTAACATTCATGTGGTTTATAAGTAAGGTACAAAGTAAGCAGATGACTCATAGACAATAGTGACAATATCACCACTCATAGATGAGTAACTTTCATAACATATAAACATAAACAAAAACACACACACAATAGTTTTTTTATGAAATTAAATTTAAACAGAATTTAACCAAATTAGTCATTGACCAATATTTAACCCAGAAAATGGTCCACAGGTTTTTTTTGGGGTTTTTTTTGTGCTGGATGGGAGTGCTGAACTCCCTGTTTGAAAAATATAAGGACACATATAGTGTCGTATAGCCAACTGGAAACGATGTTTCCTGGGGCTAAACAACAGTAGCATCATCCCTTCCGGGACAGCCACATTATGTTAGCAAATAGCCTCTACTTTACATTTAAACAGTTTTTCAAAATTGTCTTGGGTGAGTCATTACACCAGTAATAACAACACATGCACTGGTTCAGTATCACTTCTTTATTCTTAGTCAATTGGTTAAATATCTAACCAAGCAATTAATCATTTGTTTAATTTGTGGGTTAAACAATCGGTTGTTTGTTTGTCATAGTCCTTTCGGCACTGAGATTGATGTATTCAACTTACCCCATCACCTGAACTCGCTGGCCTTGTAAGCAACCACATATCTACATACATACAACCATACACACACACACACACACACACACACACATACACACAGAGGCATAAAGCTAATTCTGAGACAGACTCAAGGCAGACCTTGAAGAGAGAGGGTACATCATCGATGAGGTCGCAAATAGCTATGAAAGGACTTTGACAAATAAGAAAACAACAGATTGATTGTTTAACCAACACATTAAACAATGAATTAGTTGGTTAGATATCTAAGAGATAACTAAAAAGAAAGAGAAATGACATTGAACCAGTGCATGTGTTTATCGTTGTTGGTATAATGATCCTACCAAGGCACAACAAGATTTGTTTCAACACGTGATTTCAGATCAAGAATCTTGCAAACCAAATACAAAAATGAAGTCTTTTTTTTTTTAAATTTTAGGTTTCCATGCAAAGTTCACCAGTAGTTTTTAAGTTCTGTATGAAGTGTGTCAGCAATATTTTTGTTTGTTTTTCAAGTATGCATCATGGTAATAGATGGACTGAGAAACACAAGTCTAGATATCGACAATCATGCAATCATAGCTATTAAGTCCAAGACATTATTTCAAACTGACTTTCCCCTCCTCTGAAGTTGTCATAAAAAAACAATTGTAACACACAGTAAAATTTTATTCAAATAGCAATCTCACCAGCAATCTCATCGCAGCCAATAGATTTAGAAAACAAATTCGACTTCACTCAAAACATCCCACACTCCTCTGCTCTACATCCCAAACATATCAAATCAAATATACACAACTACAAATTATTTGTGATGGATGAAAAAATATCACTTAAATTAATAATGATGACGATGGTGAACAAGAAAGGCAAGTATAAAAGAAAGAAATGCTAATGAATTGAAAGTATGTAGCAACATTATTTAATTCATTCCCTCATACATACATGTGGACATAGACACACGCACCATGCACATACATGTACATATATACATGTACATATATACATGTACATATATACATGATATATACATGATAGTGAACTGGAGACACCAAGGTGAAACATTCATTTCGGCTGAGAGACAACCATTTACATGTGTGTGTGTGTGTGTGTGCATGTGTATATATATATATGTGTGTGTGTGTGTGTGTGTGTGTGTGTGTGTGTGTGTATACATAGACATACACATTAAATAAAGCTAATTTGGAAAATTTGGTGAAATAATGAATAGTAAACAGCTTTCATACCTACACAAATGTATTTCATAGAATGCAAAATTAAATCAAATACTTATATTTCTTGGTATACTTGCTAAAACTAATTTAATAGTTATCATTATGTGCATACCTGTGCATATATAATATGTTTGTGTGTGAGTATACACACAGACACACATATATATTATATCTTATACATATATATTTATATCATACACACACACCCATATATATACATATATATTTATATTATACACACACCCATATATATACATATATATTTATATTATACACACACCCATATATATACATGTGTATATCTATAGTATACATACATATACGTGTGTGTGTGTGTGTGTGTGTGCATGAGAGAGAGAATGTGTATGTAAATAGGAGTAAATATATGCTGATATATAGCTCTTAAGAAATACATATATGTGTGCATTAAATAATGAAGACAAACACAAGAGAGGCATGTGCAACTAGTATCGGCAAACTCAGCTTCAGATTGCAATGTAAGAAGATTAGTGCTAATAAACCTCTTTAAATCCGTCCAAAAGTAAATATTTACATCTGCAGGTAAGCATTCCAAATTAAAATTTAATGGAAAAATATATCTTGCTTGTAATTTTATCAAATGTTTCAGCGTTTATATTGCTTCAATCTTAGAATAAACATGCAAAGCGCTGACTAACCAATCATGTTGGAATTACATCACTGAAACTTAGGAAACGTGATACATTGTCAAAGATCAGGAATTAAGTCCATATTAATAGATAAATTTCATTCTTCTGTCCTGTATTGCTTTAGTTCATTACACATGGATTTGGGGATGGGGGTGAAGAGGCCAACCAAGCAGGCAGAGAAATTATTAAAATGGTTAAAGACAAGTCATTTTCTAAAATATCCTCAAACTAAGACTAATTTAAGAACCGTTTGATTCCAGATACATGTAAAATCCCAAACATTATTTTGAGAATATCAAAATATTTTACTTTTCTTCATATTCTGCCAACTCTGGCTGGTAATGAATATATTTTACTCAATAAAAATGAACTTGTGAAGGGAACCTGCTTTTAAATCATTCAAGTATCCTTTAAACAGTAAATCATGTAGTCTCCCTACTTTGACCTCAGGACAATTTCATCTCAGCACTTCATACAAACAGAGCATGCCCATTCTACAATGTATTCAGTAACCTCTCCATTAGAATTGTGGGATGATTTGATCTCAACCCCATAGTGTTTTCAGCCACTTAGGATTATCTATGTATTAATCCTTTGATAAATAAAAATGACCATGTTGAAACTTTGACAAACATGACAGACCAAATCAAATTATCAAAAAAAAATAAATAAATAAATAAACATCACCTTGCAATTTATACTCAAAACCACATTCAGTTACAGGCAGATATTATCACACGTTGATCTAATGATATCCAAATTATTAACATGCAGAAAAGAAACATTTATTTTGAAGTCGTTCTCAGCATCTTCATTGTGCATTGTTCTATGAATGTATAACCTGAACCTGCTATCACCATAATTATTTTTGCTTACATGATGTTCTTTAACCCTTCTGAGACACATGGTGTTTTAGTATGCGTAGCCAAAAAGACTAAAATTTATTTTTTTCTATTGAGATATATCTACTGATTAGTTCTGTTGTGTCTGGGGAGAGTCATTTTCTTATTGTGCCTTAAAATTTAACACACTCACCGGTAAAATTTCCACTTGTTTTTCTTTTTATCTTCCTAAAATTTTCGTTGCGTCTTGCAGCCTTATCAATAGTCTTGAATGCCGCTAACGAACGTAAATAACGGAGAGTCAAGATTATTGATAAGGTTGCAAGACACAATGAAAATTTTAGGAAAATAAAAATAAGAAATAAGTGGAAATTTTAGCGGTGAGTGTGTTAAATTTTAAAGCACAATAAGAAAATGACTCTCCCCAGACAACAGAATATGCTTCAACATACGAAATCACAAAAATCTTGCAAACCAAATCCAAAAACGAAATACTGATTAGTTATTACACTTCAAAACCAACCATTCACAGCATTTGTTCCATCAGGCCAACGGATCGACCTCAAAGTCCTTTCAGCTTGTATCACTTGGGCTGATCAGTTGACCTGGGTGACCCGAGAGGATTAATAGTGAAACTACACCATCTGATCACACCTCAGCTATTTCAAAATTTCCACTCTAAAGGAGGCACATGTTCAGTCGGTTATAATTTATTAGCTGATTACATTCCATCCTGTGCTTTCAGTGACAGAAAATACATACTTTCGTATTCCATACACACACACCACCACCACCAATAAGCCAGCCCAACGTTTACATCATCTCCAATCTATACAAATAACACCCCACAGCAATAATGACAAACACCAAATCAAAGAAGACTGTTGCATTCTAATAATTGTTTTAAATTCACTGACCTTTTCCAGCCAAGTAGTCCTTACTGAAACAGAGGAAACCATTTCCTTAAGCAAGAGTTTAACAGTCTAAGCAAATTGAAAGATATCTAACCAAATGTCTGTGACAGTGAAGCTTCTGGCAAGTGAGATAATCTAAAGAATTCTTGACAGTGCAAGACTATTCACTGGTTTGAGTTTCAGGTAAATATATTTGTCAATATAATATGGATTTTCACAGTTTTGTTTATTTTTGTTTGTTTGTTTGTTTGTTTAGTGTTTATGTTTGTTTCTGGATATAGAATCTCTGTAAAAGAAACTTCATTAGAATAACTTAACTCATATGCAACCAATATCTAAAAAACAAAAATGATAAAAAATATATCATTTACAATAATTCTCATCATTAATGGTTATTTATTAATAGTGTCTTGCATGAGGTCAAACCTTTTTAATTAGTAAAGTTTACAAAACTGTAGGAGTTTTTGTTACATTGGCCAAGATGAATTTCAATGTACCACATAGAATTCTTTACTGAAGAAGCAATGCGGATTTCTCTGATGAAGATTACAACCCCAAAAACAACAGAATTCCTTTTCACCACAAATAGCACACGACATACAAATCCACAAAATGTTGAATCTTTTATCTTTAAATTGTTTCAGTCATTAGACTGCAGTCATGCTGGAGTACCACCTTGAAGAATTTTAGTCAAATCAACTCCAGTATTTTTTGGGGTTTTTTTTTTATTAAGCCTGGTACCTATTCTACTGTTTCCAAATCACATGGTTCTGGGTTCAGTCTCACTGTGTGTCACCTTGAGCATGTGTCTTCTACTATAGCCTAGGACCAACCAAAGCCTTGAGAGTCGATTTGGTAGGCAAAAACTGAAAGAAACCTGTCATATACATGTGTATATGAGCTTGTGAAATTAATGTGCAAGTGGCTGAGCACTCCACAGACATATGTACTCTTAACGTAATTCTCAAGAAGAATCAGCATGACACAGAATGTGATGAAGCTAGCCCTTTGAAATACACTGGTACAACTCAATTTTGCTGGCCAAATGAACTGAAGCAATGTAAAATAAAGTGTCTTGCTCAAGGGCAGAATGCTCCACCAAGAATCACTGCCTTACAATCATGAGCCAAATACCTCCCTAATCACTAAGCTAAATGCTTTTACAAAGAACTTTATCAATGACTTTATCATCAGCTAAACCTAATATACTGGCTCATCAATTTCCATTTGGGGCTGCTTATATAAAAAGTCAATTACTTATTATTGGGTTTGTTATTTGAAATATTTGATCAAATAGAAAATGTTAATTAGAAAGATATTTTAAAAGTTAAAAACTATCAAAAAAAAAAAAAATCAATGGTATTTGATTTTGTTTTTTTTATTTTTTAGAGTGCTCTTTTTAAAAACAAAAAAAAAATTATTCTTGTAATCATTTCCCGAGTGTTTATTTTTTTTCTTTTATTTTATTTCTGAAAGATCAATGTTTTAATTGCATCCACAACTCAATCAGATGAGCAATAACATTTACTAGACTTTCTCTTTTGCTATACTACTACTACTACTACTACCAATAACACAACCAACAACATCATCACCACCACAACCACTGATAAAAATACCATCAATAGTAACTACAAACAAAATGAATTTAGATATAAAGCAGGAGGGGGGGGTCAATATTTATTTTTTTTACAAGATGTTTTCCTTATTTGGTAAACTATCACATGCACACACACATAAATGCAGGCCACAAACATTTCACATACACATAAATACTGCTTATACACACACAACCTAAATATATATATATGTAGCCCAAAGACACACACACTCATGAACCACAAACACACACACACACACAGCCCAAACACAAACACACATGCAAATGCACAGACAATCCAAAAACAGCCCAGACACATATATATATATATATACATACACAGCCCCAAAATACCCAAGCACACAAATATAGACACAGTCCAGACATAGAGACACACAGAGGAAAATATAAAATTTCTAGTTGAACTTCAGAACTTATGTTAAACAAGTAATTTCCATGAAATTAAAGTGAATCCTTCTAAGTTTTTGGTGTCATTCAGCTCGATAAATGAGGACAAAATAGGTGATGACATATGTAACACACACCTGCTAGTCATTAAAATGATAACCTCTAGGAATACACAGCAATAAGTTCTCTGAAGCCACACACTAGTTTCATTTCATTTGGCAAAGAAACCCATAATTAATATGAGGGTGGAGAGAAGTACATGAAAAAAATAAAACAACTACATAAAGACCAACTTGTACAAACTCTTCTGTATTGTAAATTAAATTAAGACAATGCTTAGCTAGGTTAATTCCAAAATTTACAACTCCTCATACAGACAGTGCCATAACATTCAATATATATATATTCCAATACGAGGAACTTCCTGAAATAACCAATCTATGAGTTAATATTAATCTCTTTTAAATATAATAGCAACAGTTCAGTTACAATATGACTGATTAGATTGTCAATTTGTTATCAGAAATAGCTTTACTAGAGTTGCAGAACTTCTCATTATCTTCAATTCTAGTTCAGAAACTATTTCATATTGTGAAATATAGTTCATTTGCAATCACATGGTTCTAAGTCTGATCCTGTAGTGTAGCATCTACTACATCATCGTCATTATCATTGTCGTTTAATGTCCACTTTCCATGCTAGCATGGGTTGGACGATTTGACTGAGGACTGGTGGACCAGGTGGCTACACCAGGCTCCAATCTGATTTGGCAGAGTTTCTACAGCTGGATGCCCTTCCTAACGCCAACCACTCCGAGAGTGTAGTGGGTGTTTTACGTGCCACCAGCACGAAGGCCAGTCAGGCGGTACTGGCAACAGCCACGCTCGAAATTATGTATTTTATGTGTCACCTGCACAGGAGCCCACTGCTTCAGATCAACCCATAGCTGTGGGTGAAATTACACAGATGGAAACTGTGTGAAAGCTTGCCAGATGGATTGTACCTGTTCTTGAGTTGTAGACTTAATATGTCACCTAGTTTAGCATCACAACCTGGGTTTTGGAGTGGGAGGGTGCTTTAACAGAGTCCCATTTATTTCAAGCATTTAGGAAAGTTCTCGTCTGAGGATAACTTTAGCATTCAAACTAGCCATATCCAGCCAAAATATTCTACCTGTTTTACTGTTCAAACTGACCACATTTGGCCTTTAACATCTACCTTACATTGTGATTCTAAAAATAATCAATCACATCATTGAAATCTTGTAAATTTTGAGGCAAAGAATGACTAATACTAAACAATGTGAATAAATAAACATTACATTTGTCAGGAACATCTGAATATTAACCCATAAACTGTGATAGGCCACCTCAGTGGCCAACGCGAAAGTGCGATAGGCCACCTCAGTGGCCAACGCGACAGTGCGACAGGCCATGTGCGTGGCCACAGAAGTAGGGCATGATCTGACCTAATTTTGATGACTTATAATGTATGCACACGATACCCTTTCACCCCAGAAACAGTGTAGCCAATCACAGAAGGTGTTAAGAAACACTGAGTATTTTTTTCGAGTGATAGATCGATGTTGACCTTTACCTAAAATGGGCTCAGAAGTTCGTGTTACATAGAGCAAAATCCCAGCAGTTTATGGGTTAAAAGTTTAATTTTCCACTACTTCACCAACCCATGATTTGTGGTTTCTTCTGATCTTTCCTCTACTAGTTAAGGAAGTACTTCCAAAATAGCAAGAGCACAACCCTTTCTCTTGTAAGTAGGTGGTGAGTGAAATGAATAATTTTCTTTTTTTAACTAAGTGTTTTTTCCCTCCGTTACTTAGACCATCTGAAATACTTTCATGTGATTAGTTGAAGAGAAAGGGAAAGAGCAAGAGAAAAAAGGGGGAGAAAGAAAAGGGATAGAGAAAAGGAAGGTAAGGCAGAGTGAGTACTGTGTATTAAGTCTAAAAGATAGTGCACACAGTATAAAAAGTTTGTATATAAAAATCCATTTAGTAATCATCGTATTCCAATTTACTTCACTTTTCAATGAGTAACAGATGAACAACTATCTCTTGATACGAACACAACACAAGCTACACTTTCAGGTTTTTTTGGATAAAGTTTACAGAAATAACCCAATAGCTTTACCGTTAATTCTGTGAAATATTCACAGGTCCCACTAGTATGTGATATTTTATTCTAAGGGGGCTCAGTCCACTTATCCATCAGATAATAGGATATAACAAAAGTTGAATTATGATGGGCTAACATCATGTCCAGAATGAGATTTATTTAATACGTATGGATATGTGTGATTCACATGAAAAGTTTTAGTTTATACAGACAACATTTAATAGTCCATAAACTGTATAGCACTTTCTGTAAATAACCATGAAGAGTTTGAACAGACATCTCTATTATTCTAAATATCAACCTAATTGGTATATCACAGGAGCAATTATGTCAAAGCTGATCAGATCAAAATAGATATTTGACAGCTTCTAAGCTCATTCTGCCTTCATTAACTTGAAATTTAGCACAAACTATTTCTCAGAACACTAGAATGTTTTGATAAGCTAACATACATTTACGTAAATTTAAAAAAAAAAAGATTCACAGTTTTTGATAGTAGAAGGAACTAATTTGGAGATCTCAAGACTGAATTGCTAAAATGTAAGAATGTTTCTATTAGCAATCAACAGAGCATGCATCAATTTTGAAGTATATGATTTCTGTATGTTGCTCTAAACATAACAGTATTTCTGATTTTTGTAACACTGACAGGTGGTTCTTCGGTACCATGATTATTTACTTTAAATTAACAAGCCAAGTGTGTATATTATTTCATAACATGTATGGAGATATGATGAATATCTCTGCAACTTCTTAACTGATGCAGTTTCAGTACAGTGTTTTATTTAGACTGATAATTTTGCCACTGAATGTTCTTTTTCATGATATCGTTCTTCATAATTGTATAAATTATACACAAGTTAACTATTCACACAGTAAGTTAATGCATCTGATTTCAGAAATGAATATCAATTATCACTGCACTGAGATGGAATTTAGTGCTAGGAAAACATAAGGGAGTCCCTAAGGGATCGTTAAATTGGTTAAAAAATGGTTGGATACATTGGATAATGTAGTCATATAGGAACAGGAGTGGCTGTGTGGTAAGAAGCTTTTAAGGCGGCGAGCTGGCAGAAGCATAAGCGCGCCGGGCGAAATCCTTAGTGGTATTTTGTCTACCGTTACATTCTGAGTTCAAATTCCGCCGAGGTCGACTTTGCCTTTCATCCTTTTGGGGTCGATAAATAAAGTACCAGTTACGCACTGGGGTCAATGTAATCGACTTAATCCCTTTGTTTGTCCCCTCTATGTTTAGCCCATTGTGGGTAATGAAGAAATAAGAAGCTTACTTCCCAACCACATGGTTATAGGTTCAGTCTCATTGTGTAGCACCTCAAGCTGACCAAAACCTTTACTAAAACAGTGTAAAATCTTATTTATACTACATCGAAGGACTCCTGACCAACCCAATATACACTTAATGAATTTCTAGGCCCAATAATCTGACAAATTCTCAGTAAAACCCTATATTTCATATATCTAATTCACACAAGCTTAATTTCCTCTTGAAGAGTCAATGGTAGCCGCTTCAATTTTTAATCACTGATGACTATTTACAAAGCCCTTTAGTAGCTGAATATTTACACATCCAGCATGGTCTACCCATTACACACAAGTACATTCTAGATTACATTGAAGTAAAAGCTATTGGATTTCTAAATGTTTACTAAAATTCTTTCCAACCATCTTCTCAACCCGCTGCCAAACATGTTCATTATATACCAACTTCCAACAGACCCACTCAATGTAGGTCTTCATCTGCTTCTTTTACACTAAGCAACAATAAACACTTCTCCCATTCTATATCCTCGAAAATATCTTCCTATCAACAACTAAGCTTAAGCAGTTCAAATCACCACACATACACCATATCAAATGTGCTTGCCTATCAATCTTAAGTTTGAAAATACTACAACCATTGCCACCGCTTCACTTCAGATGAACTAAAAGATACATTTAGTCAGAAAAAGGAGAAAAAAATAACCAACACTGAAAATTGAACTTTCAATCCCTATTCCTTTGAGAGTTTTCTAAAAAAATTTTCATCCATAGAACAAGAATTGATTATTAGAAATAAAATGTTTAATCAAAATATTAGAATAAAGAAATCAATTAAAGATTACAACTAGAAAGTTTTACTAAGAGGTTTTAGCAAAACTGCAAATAGCCAGCAATATAACAGCAGTGTTACTTTTGTTGAGTCAATAAAAACACACTCAATACAATTCTAACATTCTGTAGTTCAGGTTTACCTCCTGGGTGAATGCAAACTGATGAATAAATAGTAATCTCAACTGTACACAGAGATTAAGGCATTAAGTTTGCCCTTAAGGATTAGGCATGCTTTCTTTCTGGGGCTGCTGCTTAATGAAAATATTTCTCAAATTTAAACCTGTTAAGAAGAACTGTTCGATTGTCAATCAATCAACTGTTCCATGTGTACACAGCTTTTATTATTTTACCAGGTTGAAAAATTTACAATAGATCAGGAAATTGTAATTGTACATTTAAATCTCATCTAGGTTGCTCAAGATCTATCTTCTTTCTAAAGTTGGTACTACATTTTGCGGTATAATTTTCAACTGTGCTATCAAATTAATAATCGATTTCTTTTTTTTTTAGAGAAAGAGCACAAATATTAAAAATCAGTTTTCTTCATCGTTTCTCCTGGATCCACAACACTGGCTGTGATTACAACTCAATACAAAGAGAGAGAGAGAGCACAAAGTTAATTTGATACAATACCTGAATCAAAACATTGAATGCTGATACAAGATGAGGCTAAACAAAAATCAACCAATTAGAAGACAATAAACAATGCAATCCTGAACCAATCAAATCAAGCCTTGTTGAATTGTGAATTAACATAAGATGAATTATAAATTGAATTAAACACTTTACAATCATGCATCCAAGACAGAAAAATGTGCACAGAACCATTGATGGGAACTGAACAATAATACAACTCTTGTAGTCCAGATGGCTTTGTAAACCATTACACCAAATTAATTATTCTCCACATACTTTGTCTACTCAAATTAACCCTCATTAAGTATCTCTACACAAATTACTCTGTCAAATGTAATGCTTATTTATTCACATTGTTTTAAATTGATTATACATCATTTCATAGCTGTGAAATTTTGGTAATGTGGCTTTATAATTTTTAGAACGACATTTTTACATGCCAATTCCACATAAAAAGCACCTACACTGGTGCCACATAAAAGACACTAAACCCAATACACTGAGTAAATTGGTTGCTGTTAGGCATCCAGCCATAGAAACCATACCAAATCAGACAATTGTAGCCTAGTGAAGCTTTCCAGCTTCTTTCAAACCATCCAACCGATGCCAGCATAGAAAACGAACATTAAACGATGATGATGATTGTAGGGTAGGAGTGAGAAACCGGATCTGGCTGGTTTGAACATAAAAAATGAAGAATATTTTGGCTGGATATGGCTAAAGGGTTAAATTGTCACACACATGTTCCCTGCAGCATCTCAAAAAAATCAATGGGTTTGGGAAAATAAGTGATAATGATTTACTAGTTTTTAGAAGGAGACATTTGAAGTACTTTAATTAACTAAGCCACCCAATCTTCTCCCACAAGTCTGGTCTGCTGCTCTCAATATCGTTTCCAGTATTTTTTCATAACATTGCTACTTCAAAGAAGGAGTCATTGTATACTGTTTTGCCATATTAATTGGCAGCAAGGTAAAGATCTGTTGAGCTTCTTTTTAAACCTTTGCGGGTCATAAACGAGAAACTTCAAGCTAATTGATGTGAAAGTGAGAATTTATAACAATTTAGAAGTATGAATTCTTAAGCAATTGGCTTTTTGCTTTTATTGCTCTAGTATGTGTGAGATTGATTAAAAGATGCTGAACATGTCAGATTTATTTCAAAAGTAGTAAATATCAATTTGTAGGTTGAGCTGTGGAATAATTTATTAATAGTATCACAACTACCTGATCTAGGTTATGTTGCATTGTGGGAGACTTTCTACCTGTTCGTTCCTGAAATCAGTAATGTCACTGACAAATCTAATTATAGTTCGCATCACAGCATGTTTTTGAATTTTTATTCATAGAAAAATTTATCATTTATCATTTTACTCTGGTTTCAACAGCATTTTTTGAAAATTGAATAACAGCAAATATTTTTGTATGGAATTGATCATGTTTGGTGAAAACTTTTGAAGCTTGTGTATTTAGTTATTTGTCAAAAAAAATGTTTTTTTAAATATTGCTGTCTTCTCATAATATTTTATTGTAAATACCAATAGAAAATTATTTATAGAAATGCTGTTTGCCTTTGGTAAAACATTTACATGACTGGTATTAGTATGCTAAGAGGTTGTCTTAATCTTATACTATAGCTTCTGTGTTACCAATGCCTTACAAGAGAATTTGGTCGACAGAACATAAAAGAAGCCCATCATTAGTGTGTGTCTGTGTATACATGATGCTCCCCCACTACTCCTGCTCATGATCAAAGGTACACATATTGTCAGCCACTAAATCAGGGGTGGGGGAAACTTCTTAGTGCAGCAGGTAAAAATTTCAAAAGAAAAAGATCCACAGGCGGATCACAAGTTCTAACTCTTATATCTGTGTAGGTCTTGTTTATATCTATGTATAATTTGATATACATTAATAAAGGTAAGTTTAACACATTAAATTAATGCATAACATCTTCATTAATGCCGCCACTGAATTTAGGATATTTATATTACTTATGAAGTATTCAATATTTTTTTTTTATTTAGGACGTCACCAACAGTGCAAATAACATGAAATACATAAACAAATGAGGGATATATATATATATATATATATATATATATATATAAAGCTATGGAAAGCAACTCGAGTGGGCCAATGGTATACATACACATTAAGATGAGTTATTGCTTTGCTGAGTGATGTATGCAAAAAATTCTCAATGTACAATACTCCAGAAGTACATTTCAGAACAAAGTTTAAACCGATTTTATTCATGATTCTAAATACTTCATTTCATGTTACAGATATCTCTGGGAAAGCATGAACCTCACAACTTATATTTTCTCCCTTCCTAAAGAACTTTCGGCTTTATGCTCACCTGGAGAAGATAACAGGAATCTCTCCAGTGACACAACTCTCAGAGAAAGCTATATTCGAAAACCTATATTCTTGGAACCTTTCAATCCACTCTTACATACGCACAAAGTCAAAAAACGTTAGTTTTTCTTGAACATTCTACGGTATTCAAGAAAAGAATAAAACAAAAACCAATAAAAAGTGCCAAACTAAGTTTCTCTGCCAAACTTCTCAGTCTTTTGAAATAATCTTTACAACTTTCTTGCATCTTGCTCCTTCTTGTCCTCCTCCTCTTCTTCTTGATTAATAATTAAAGTTTGAAAGTAACAATTTAATTACTGTACCCATAAAGCCTCAGTTTTAGACCAATTTCATCAACCAGAATATTGTAGAATGTTCAATTTAATCAGAGGACAATCTAATATAATTTAATCTCTGGCTGACAAGTCATTCTCAGCAAATTACCAAAGATGGCCTTAAATTCAATAAAATGATGGTTTCACAAACAAAAGAATCATATGTAATTTATTGTTTCCACAAAGTAAAGCACAATTATAATACTAATTTGGTAAGCCAGACATTTGTGTGATATTAATACTCTTCTTTTTCTGGCAGTTCTTGCATTCAACCTGTCATGCTTCTTCAGAAAAAAGGAGGGAAGAAATAAGGCAGGAATACCTTAGGGACTTTTGAATATAAGATACTAATATGAGAGTAAGCCATCTAATACAACATATTGCCAGTATTTGGATAACATTGCTGAATAGCCTCTGAATTTCAGGCAGTTGTAATTGTCTTTCTGGTTCTGATAGTTATTTATATACTAAACCCTTTAGCATTCAGATTATTTTGTCAAATGTAATGCTTATTTATTCACAGGGCAAGCGAAAGCGAAATCATCATGGCACCTGTGCCCAGCATTGCCTCCCTGGCACTTGTGCCGGATAGCATGTGTAAAGACATTCAAGCGAGATCATTGCCAGTGCCACCGAACTGGCTCCTGTGCAGGTGGCACGTAAAATACACCATTTTGAGCATGACCGTTGCCAGTACCACCTGACTGGCCTTCGTGCCGGTGAAACGTAAAAGCACCCACTACACTCTCAGAGTGGTTGGCGTTAGGAAGGGCATCCAGCTGTAGAAACTCTGCCAAATTAGATTGGAGCCTGGTGTAGCCATCTGGTTTCACCAGTCCTCAGTCAAATCGTCCAACCCATGCTAGCATGGAAAGCTGACGTTAAACAACAACGATGATGATGATGATGATGATGATGATTGCTGTGAATTAATAATGTATTATCTCTTAGCTTCAAAATTTCAATGACGTGGTTGTTTCTTTCTAGAAAGACATTGTAGGGTGGATGTGAGAGATCAGATATGGCTTGTTTGAGCATAGAATGGGTAGAATACCTTTGTTGGATATGGCTGGTTTAAATGCAAAAGGCTTCACTCATTTTTTGTTTTTAATTGAGGAACTATGAGTATATTTGTAAAGAGAGATAAAAACAAACTGAAAGACAGATAGTAAGTAAGTCAGCAAATAGATAAGTGCATTGATAGAAAATGGATAAGATTTAATGTGAGGAAACTTTTGATGGTCTGCAATAGGCAAAATATAGGTATACAAAGAAGAAGAAAAACATTTTTATGGTTGTTTGTTAAGGTATAAGAACTTTTTCTTTTAGTAATGAGAGATTGCAGTAGATTTTTGTTTTGTAAAATTTAGTAAGATTAACCTTTAAGCATGATCTGTTTTATACAACACACAACTTCTGTTTCACAGTGAAAATCATCATATACAAAATTCACTCAAAATGATTAGTCTACTTCAGTGTAACACAGAACAATGATTAACAGTATTTTTAAGCAATCATTAATTAATTGTTTGGAGCACATTTTGATTTTGGCATGTTCCTAATGAAGAATGATACTCATCTTTTCAAACCTATTTGATGTTATTTAAACAGACATAATTCACTCATTAACGGAAAAGTTTCCTTAGACAGACAAGTAATCCATGCTGAATAATGAAACACTCTCCGTTGGTAAATACACAAACTAATGCTTTTATGGCCTTTGAACAATTTGCTTATTAAAAATTCTAGTTCAGAAACATACTTTCTCTCCATTTCATGTAATGCTTTCTTTCATATGTATTATGGTTTATAATAAACTGTTTCTTTGTTAACACAATAAGTTGAACTTTATAAATATTTTACATACTGAATTCTATCTTATTTTGACATGTCAGTGCCACTGGACTGGCTCCTGTGCAGGTGGCACATAAAATACACCATTTCGAGCATGGCCGTTGCCAGCACCGCCTGACTGGCCTTCGTGCCAGTGGCAGGTAAAAGCACCCACTACACTCTCGGAGTGGTTGGCGTTAGGAAGGGCTATAGTATAAGATTAAAACAACCTCTTAGCATACTAATACCAGTAATGTAAATGTTTTACCAAAGGCAAACAGCTGTAGAAACTCTGCCAGATCAGATTGGAGCCTGGTGTAGCCCCCTGGTTCACCAGTCCTCAGTCAAATCGTCCAACCCATGCTAGCATGGAAAGCGGATGTTAAACGATGATGATGATGACCTTTATTGTTGTTCATTCCACATCGCCTCGAATTTTGATAACACCAATTCTGGTTGTGTCCCACATCCCACATTTTTTATTCAGTATGCTTTACTATCCGTGTGTGTGTGTGTGTGCGTGCGTGTGTGCGTGCGTGTGTGCGTGCGTGTGTGTGTTGCTCAACACTACATCACTCGTGGACCTCAAGTCTAATTCAAGATCAGAATATGTCTTTCATTGGGGCTTTCTTGTCCACAGTTTTGGGCCAGCTTTACAGTTTGCCAGCCAATATGCAGGATGATTTTACTAGACACCACTTGTGAGGATGGCCATTGGCTTGTAATGAGCTCACCCATCCTTTGTCAGAGTGTCCACAACACTCTACTCACCTGGCAAGCCGGGTGGAGGAACCAGTTTGGTTGTTGACCACCTGAATGCTTTGTGTTTATTCTCTTGGTCTCTCTTTTTATGGGGACTTAAACACACCAACATCAGTTGTCAAGTGATGGTGGGGGACAAACACATATACATCTATCTATCTATATATATATCATCCTTTAATATCTGCTTTCTATGATGGTATGGGTCACACACACACGACAGGCTTCTCTTTCAGCTTCCGTCACTAGGCTTTGATTGGCCCAAGGCTAGAATAGAAGACACTCACCCAAGGTGCCACACAGTGGAATTGAACCAAAAAACAAGTGGTTGGAAAGCAAGCTTCTTTCCACACAGCCACGCCTGTGCCTACAGTTATTAGTAATTTTTTCTTTTATTTCCTTCCATAAAGAGGGAATAAAAGCAATATGAACATCAATGTGAACAGAGGCCAGTTAAATACCAGAAATGTACAATAAAGCATCCAGCCTGCTGCTGTCTTTCTCTCCCTCCGTTTTAATATCTCAAACACTTCAAATTCCACCATGACAAACTCACATTAACAGATCATTCCTAACAACCTTCTAGCAGGAAAAGGAAAATAACAGTAAAGTAAAACAGGACATAAAATGAACAATTAAATGTGTCGAATAGAGGAGATAAAGTGAAGGGACTGGAGTTAGAGTTGGAGAGGTGATGGGTTTTGTTGTTGGTACCTTAACGCTAATGATTACATAACAATCGTTGAGGTAGTGTAACAAGCTTAACTAATAGCCATCTTAATGTTGCAGTTGAACTGGTTAGTTGCAGCGTTTTGGTGTATATAGATAGATATACAGACAGATATATATATATGTATATATATATATGCATTCATATATATATATATATATGCATTCATATATATATATATATATATATATATATATATATATATATATATATATATATGCATTCATATATATATATATATACATGCGTATATATACACACAGATATATACATACATGCACAGATACATATATATATATACATACAAACACACACACATACATATATATACATATATATATATATACATACAAACACACACATATATATACATATACATACAAACACACACACATACATATACATACAAACACACACACATACATATATATACATATATATATATATATATACATACAAACACACACACATACATACATACATATATATATATACACACTCATACAAACAGACAGACAGACACACTTGAAACAAAAATACAGACATGCTTATATATATATATATATATATAGGAC
>NC_068998.1:45556024-45558819 GCF_001194135.2 Octopus bimaculoides
AGAAGAAAAAGAGAAAATGGAAAGATCAGAGAGGTTTGAGAAATAAAAAGGAAAGTGAGAATGGAGAGGAAACAGAATTGGAATAGAACTAAAAGAAAGATGTGAAAGGAAGAGAAGGAAAAAAAGAAGGAGGGAAGGAAAGAAATAAAAAGTACAAGAAAGAAAGAAGAGATTATAGATGTGCTAATAAATGTAAAGATGTGTTGATAAATAAAAAGATATGTAGATTGTGAGACAAAGATATGTACATATGTGTGTGTTGAGAGAGAGAGAGAGATGAACAGAGTGGTAAATTGAGACAGAAAGAAGCATTAAAGAAATTTGTTAGGATGAAATAAACGACTAGAGAGACAGACAGAGAGTGAGTGAGGATGGTAGAGGAGTGATAGAGAATGTCTATACAACTACTAAGATAAATATACAAAGGTGTGAGGAAACTTCAGATGGGCTTCTGTCTCAACAAAAACCAGTTCAATTAAGTACATGAAAGAGAGCAAGTTCTTGTAAGTTCTTGAGTCGTACAAAAGAAGATTCAGAAATTTTAATGTTTCATGCAAGGATGTTAGTAAAGTACTGGCCCTGGTTAAAAGACTTAGAAATACTCTTGAAATACTATAGGTGTGGCTGTGTGGTAAAATGTTTGCTCCCCAACCACATGGTTCTGGGTTCAGTTCCACTGCTTGGCACCTTGGGCAAGTGTCTTCTACTGAAGCCTCAGGCTGACCCAAGCCTCATGAGTGGATTTGGTATGTGTGTGTGTGTGTGTGTGTGTGTGTGTGTGGTGTGTGTAATTTGGTGTTTGTCCCCTATCACTGCTTGACAGCTCATGTTGGTGCATTTACATTTCTGTAATTTAGCAGTTTGGCAAAAGAGACCAATAGAATAAGTACCAGGCTTTAAAAAGAAAAAAAGCATTGGGAGCAATTCATTTGGCTAAAATTTTTTCAACGTTGTACTCCAGCATGGCCATAGTCTAATGACTAAAATAAAAGACTCTTCTGGTAATGGTAAGATGAGTTTATTTAGAAAACTGATTGACTTTATTAGCTGCTATGATTGATCAAATTCAGCAATTGTTTCCAGGCAGGTTACAATAGAGTGTTCTTGATTAACAGTTTACAAAAGAAAATTGACTAAATTAGCAGGTCTTATGATGAGAAAATCAATGAAAGTAACTTCAGCAGATAGATTTACAAGGAGTGGCTTACAACACAGATTTATAATAACTGTAAATGAGCCAAAGAAGGAAGCCCCTACAGGGTTGAGCCAGCTGCTAGAAACAGAAGCCCAAGCCAAATTTTCTTCAAATGATACCCTGGTAGGGCAGAACTGAGAATAAATAACATAAATATCCACTGGTTTGGAGATAATGGAGGAGAACATAGCAGGATATCTAAAACCATTCATTCATTTTGTTTAACATGTTTTTCCATATTTGCATAACTTAACCCTTTAGCATTTAATCCAGCCATATGCAGCCCAAATATTTGACATGTTCTATGTTCAAACTACCCAGATCTGACCTCTCACTCCTACTCTGCAATGTTATTCTAAAAATAGACCATCATATTATCTAAACCTCAAAGCCATAAGATAATGCACGATTAATTCAAAACTGAGAATAAATAAGCAGAGGAGGAATGATTTGACTATTCACGGAGACAGTGATAAATCTGAACATCAAGTAGTTGTATGCTGTCAACTTAATGTGACAGTCCCCTGAAGGGAATAATACTACTGTTGGTTAGACCTAGGAAGCTGCACCACTTCCTGTCGGCCTTGACACATTTCCTGTGTCCTTATGTTTACAAGGGGGAGACAAGCACCTCCACCCAGCTAAGCCTGCATCCAGAGACATGTTTCTGAGTCTTTGCTCGTCGTCAGCCTGGAGTAGCATGACCTGCTAGTTGAAGATGCTTGTCAAGCTCTTGTTAACGTATAATAATTCTAGTGAATCTCTCTGAGAGATTTAGAAATGTATTATTTCTAAATCTGAACATGTTTTGCACTTGTTGATAGTTGATTGTCAGTGAAAATGATGAAAGAGCCATTTGCAATGTCTGTTAAATCAATGTACAAACAAAAGAACATACACACACACACACACACAGATACACACATTATTTATAAGGTACTTTGAATGCATGATACATTATAACTATGCCGCATTACACTCATATACTCCAATACTGCACAATTAAATAAGCATAATATTGAGTACCAGCTGGCCCCGTGCTGTCAAATGTGATGGTTATAATTGTAGTATTTTATATATAAATATGATTGGTAAATCAAATTGATACACTTGTCAATATTATCAAGTGGTTGTCTTTTGAGATGTGACATCGATCATCGTTCGTTACTGAAAGAACACTCGTTCACATATACATTCACATACTTCCATTGTACACGCACACACAAACACATATATACTCACACAGAGTTGAAACACTTCCACCACCAGTTTGCCATCACCCCTTACTTCCTTCCTTAGTCATCTATCACCCCTTCCTTTCTCATTCATATGTTGTGACAGAGAAAATCACAAGAGTATTATTATAGTAGATAATTGAGATTAAGCAATATTGATTAAAATTGAGATTAAGCAATTGAGATAATTGAGATTAAGCAATTGAGATAATTGAGATTAAGCAATATTGATTAAAATTGAGATTAAGCAATTGAGATAATTGAGATTAAGCAATATTGATTAAAATTGAGATAATTGAGATTAAGCAATTGAGATAATTGAGATTAAGCAATATTGATTAAAATTGAGATTAAGCAATTGAGAT
>NC_068998.1:45559392-45560130 GCF_001194135.2 Octopus bimaculoides
TATTCTTTGTAAGCCTAGTACTTATTCTATCAGTCTCTTTTGCCAAACCGCTAAGTTACGGGGACGTAAACACACCAGCATCAGTTGTCAAGCTATGTTGGGGGGGGGGGACAAACACAGACACACAAACCCACACATACATACATACATACATACATACATATATATATATACACACGACAGGCTTCTTTCAGTTTCCATCTACCAAATCTACTCACAAGGCTTTGGTCGGCCCGAGGCTATAGTAGAAGACACTTGGCCAAGGTGCCACGCAGTGGGAAGGAACCCAGAACCATGTGGTTGGTAAGCAAGCTACTTACCACACAGCCACGTTCGAATAATCTTATTCAATAATGTTGTTCAGAACATCATACTGCTAGCTGAAATTACTGAAATGTAACAACATGTTTGTGCATGATTTCTGGGAATATATTCAACAGAGGCTTTAGAGTTCTGCTGTTATATTTTGATAACTTTAGCTGATGAGAGGCATTATATTTTTGATTTTATTTGTTTCAGTCACCAGACTGAAGCCATGCTGGGGCACCACCTTGAAGAATTTTTGGTGGAATAAATCGACTCCAGTACTGTTATTCTCTTTTGTTTAAAATTGGTACTTTTTCTGTCAGTCTCTTTTGCTGAAACTTTAAGTTACGGGAATATAAACACACAAACACCAGTTGTTAAGCAGTGGCAGGAGACAAAGACCTACTTACACACACACACACACACACACAC
>NC_068998.1:45560230-45561150 GCF_001194135.2 Octopus bimaculoides
AATGTCTTCCATAGAGTCAGCATGACTTTTTGATCCCTTGTACGGAATGTATATAAAGGAGGAGCACTCCATTGGTTACAACGATGAGGGTCCCAGCGGAACAGCTTGCTCATGAAATTATCTTGCAAGTGGCTGAGCACTCCACAGACACGTGTACCCTTAATGTAGTTCTCAGGGAGATTCAGCATGGCACAGGTACTACTCAGTTTTGCCAGCTGAGTGGACTGGAGCAACATGAAATAGAGCGTCTTGCTCAAGGACACAACACATCGGCAGGAATTGAACTCATGATCACGAGCCGAATGCCCTAACTACTAAGCTACGCGCCTTCACATATATATATATATATATATAAATAAATACAGGGTGTCCACAAGTCTGGGTACATTGAGTAAATAAAACCGTAACATAAACAATTAAACATAAGAAATAATAAAAGTATGTGTTAATCCCATGTACCCAGACTTTGTGGACAAGTAAAGCATGAAATACAGTGATAGAGACAAATGTTATTAAATGATAAATTAAATACCTGAATAATTATACCGCACTTACCTTCATATTCTTTTAGTTTCATAGTTCTCTCTTTTGAATGCAGTCAGGATATCTGGTTATTGGGAATCAATTGTTTTCATTGTTAGGGCTGAATTAGGTATACATAGAGGTAAATATCCTTATATGACAGAATCGGTGAAGTGATAGTGTATTCAATTACAAAACTAAGTTCTGAGTTCAAATTTCACCATGGTCAACATTACTGATCATATTTCTGGGGACAATAAAAGAAACCATCTATCAACTGTTGGGTCACTGTGTGTATGCATACATACATACATATATATTACATATAAGAGGGATGACCACTAAGTGGACATCCCTTATGCTACATCTAGCGTAAGGGATGTCCACTTAGTGGTCAT
>NC_068998.1:45561601-45566762 GCF_001194135.2 Octopus bimaculoides
ATGTGTGTATAAATACATATATATATATATATATATATATATAAGGCGTAGCTGTGTGGTAAGAAGCTTGCTTCCCAACTACATGATTCTGAGTCCAGTCCTACTGTGTGGCACCTTGGGCAAGTGTCTTCTGCTATAGTCTCATATATATATGTGTGTGTGTGTGTGTGTGCATGTATATGTCTCTGTGTTTGTCCCCCCACATGACAACCAATGGTGTGTTTATGTCCCCATACATTAGCAGCTTGGCAAAAGAGACGATAAGTTCTGGGGTAAATTCGTCCAACTAAAAGCAGTGCTCCAGCATGGCTGCACTCAAATGACTGAAACAAGGGGGAAAAAGGAAAAAGACAAAAAACAACGTGAGGACGTGATACAGATTGTGTTACTAGACGCTCGGGAAAGGAAAGAGAGAGAGTATGACGTTTCGAGTGGAGCTCTTCGTCGGAAACAAGGAAAGTCCAAGCAAGGGGAAAACGGAGGAAGAAAAAATCGCCACCGATGTCCACGAGGTTACATTGTGGAAGGACCGGAAGAGGAAGTGGTGGAGGAAAAGTTCTTTCTAAGACAGGAGAGGAAAAGAGGGAGGTAAATATGTGTGCGTGCGCGTGGGTCTGTGTGTGTGTGTGTGTGTGTGTGCGTATGTATGTGTGTGTGTGTGTATGTGTGCGTGGTTTGGCTGTTTATCTGTTAGTGTGTGTGTGTGTGTGTGACGTAGTGGAAGGAATTAGTAGCAGGAATAGTTTGGGAGTGGTTGTGGACAATGGTCAGTAGAAAGAGGGCAGGCAGATTTTGAGTATGTGTGTGTGTGTCTGTGTTGTGTGGGTGTGATTTCCTAGCATTGTGTGCCTGTATTTTTTTGTGTGCGTGTGTATATGTGTGTATACGTGTGTGTGTATATATGCGTGCAGTTTGCTCTGTGGATTGCACGTGGGTTATTTCGTGTGTGTGTGCGTGTATGTGTTACTGCTTGTTGTGTGTGTATGTGAGTTATGTGTGGGTTCATTTGCGTGTGTGTCCATGTACGTCCGCCTGGGTGTGTATGTGTGTGAGTACTCACACAAACACACATCTACTGTAATCATGTGGCATGTGGTCAACCAGCACAAGCCATCGACCCAGCCAGACTTTCAGTGAAGAGAACATAGTAAGCAGGGTCCAACTCAGAAAATCAAGTAACATGGCCAAACAGTCTGAACTGTCACATTATGTATGATTTTTTTTTAGCTGTGGTATCGAGAGAAAGTATCTTTAAAAGCTGAAGTCTAACTCAAAATTTGAATTTTGCTCTACTTGTGCAAAGCTGTTGCACATCGGCAGATACATCTTATGCTATCTGTTCACACTTCAAGCCAGGGATGAATCAAGTACACGACACTGACGAACTGAAAAACAGTGAAATATCGATACCCGTCATTCTTATTCAACTCCCCCAGCCCTGAGGCAATTCATTTCGTTTGGCTTTGAAGTAAACTGCGCCAGAATTGCATTTAAGAACACATATATTCATTTGTTAAGGATACCTCTACAGATTTTCAATAGAAATTATAACACACACCGATATTGTTACGACGTTTCATATCCAAAACGCCTAAAATAAACTGAATCAATAACATCCTATATAAATTGTAAGCATTCTAAAATAAGCCATAGTTTTCTTAATAGCACACACTAAAAATAAGAAACCACATAATTTTACTTACTTAAATTATTTACATGTAAGTTCTATTCTTTGAGAGAAAACGTTCGATGACCTCATCGTACAATGAACTACTGTATTATTAGTTTTGAAATAAATTATGATTAAAGTTTATACGATGATATTGTAAGGAAAAAATTGTAAAAAAATATTAGTTTTAGTTAAGGAATTTTAAATTAATTTAAACGTACAACTTCTCGTCACGTAAATGGACATGCGACCGGACTGTCAAATATGTTGCACACACTTCGCCATTAATTTTTACCAATATTCTACGATATGGCCGGTACCGTATTATGATATAATGCGCTGTGAGGTGTGTAGTGTTATTTCAGGGGTATAACAAAAGTTTTCCATTATGATTTGTGATTAAATTGAGTAAGGTTAATATTTATAATGAGTTTACCATTTTCGATGGATGTGCAATGCACACCTGCTCGGACAATTCTTTGAAGCTAGCTGTTACATAAATATTAATAACTTGTAGAGACGTCGTATTTCGTATTTTGTTTGGTAACCATAATATACTACCAAGTATATTAAACGTTTTTATAAGTCAATATCATATTCCACTATGTTAGCAGTGCCCTCTACAGATTTTCTATAGAGACTATTGCAAGCACTGATTTTGTTACGATGTTTCGTATCCGAGATGTTAGACGCAAACAACGAGATCAAAGGTTAAAATGGGCAATGGGCGTATATAACATATCTCAAGAGTTTTTGCTTCTTCATCAGCACCCATTCAACCCATTAATGATACACGAATTTATTGCAAAAGTAGTCACTAAGTATAGCAGTGCAACGTTATTGGAGATACCAAGTTTACATATTAAACACATTCCTGGAAGTTGGTACGAAAGCATTAACGACCTGTAGGGAGACATCGTATTTCGCTTAATATATTTTGTAGTATGTGCATACATTTATGTGATATCGATAGTGTTTAGTATGACCAATGAAGGTCAGATTTACTTTATAGATACAAATTTATATCTGTAGCTAATTGGTCGTGCAAGACCCTTCGAATTGCATTAATCAAGAGGTTTTACGACAATGTTTGTCATATCACCTGGTTGGATTAATTATTTCCAGGTGATCGTTCTTATATTACTTTTACTTTGCCATGTATTTTAATTCTAAACATACGTATACGTGAGTGTGAATCGTTTTTTCGCTTGATCTTTGTGCTTTCTATATCCATTAAATCAATTTAGTTTTATCTGTCATATCAGATTATTTTAACAGTGTTACATCTGAGAATTAATAGTAACAGTCAACAGTAACAGTCATGAAATATTCAACCAATTCTATTTGATTAAAAACACACTTTGGCTACAATGTCCAGCACCCATATCACTCCTGAAGCAGTAGACCAGGGGTTGGGGAACCTACGGCCTGTGGGCCAGATCTGGCCATGAAGGGATTTTGACTGCCCCCCCCCCCCCAGAACTGATGCCCAATGAGTTTTTATTTAAAATTTAAATTTATTATAATATGATGACACTTTCAAATACGATAAAAGGCCTGCTGTTACATTCTTCCACAAATCTTCTGATTTACTCTACCTAATGTTCACCACCAACTGGAATACTTAGACAGCAAAAACACAATCAAAAATTCATCGCATACGCAGGGCTCCACACATCATTTACGCTCACACAACACAACAATAATAATGATAATACGATTCTGAAACATTTCTACCTTATCACCACCACTCCTGCTGGAATCGAAGCTAGCACAACACTGTTGGAGGCAGGTTTAGAGAGGCGCATGCTTAAACTACGTGCCCTTTCCTTCCATTGGTCAATTGAAGCTTAGACAGTGTCACGTGACAGTTAGCTAGTGCTGGCTGCTGGAGCCTACTGGCAAGTAAAGGGAAATTTGGCAGGACGGTCAGTTGCCTGCTGACATTCGTTGACACTTCACTGAAGAAAACCAAAGAACAAAAGAAAGAAGGAGAAAGAAGAAACGCACTTAACACCAGAGCTGAAGACACCTCCGAAGGGGAAGACCCCACCATGTCGAAAACGGTAGAAGAGTAGGGGCAGAAACCGGACGTAGTTCCTCCTGATGATGTCTTTAACCACTGGATACTCAAATTAGACATACAAACTGAGTACTTTTATTCAAAATGAAGGATCCAAAATGTGAATAATGTAAACTTAATTCAATCGGGATACAGAAATATGGTACAGAAGTAAACTGAATAAATAATATCCTATATAAATTGGAGGTGTACTGCTTTCACTCCATCAACGGCAAATCCCCTCCCCATCTCTAATTCATGAAACCAACAACAGCTTACCTCCGCCACGCATGGTTGGTATGTTACAAACACTCATTTTCTCGTGCTTGAATCCTTCATTGGGTTCTGTTATATTATTACACATCTCCTCTTCTCCAACAAGAAACTTTTACTGATTTATTTCATTATTGTATTTTTTTAGATTATACATTTATTGTCATCATTTAATATCTCATTTTTTCTTCTTGATGTCCTTGCCACCATACGTTTACCTATTTCCACCGTTGTCGTTATCGTCATCATCATCATTATCACCCACATTATACAAGTTATAAGCCGTAACCAACTGGTATTATTATAATTGTAATATGAAAGACGAGGCTTTTGAAGTAAAAAAAAATTAGAATTATTCAGATGTAAAATATTTAATTTAAATTAAAATTTTATTCATAGGAAAAAAATTCAGTGACCATGAATACAAAACGAAGAAAGATAGATGCTGAATGCTGAATTTTCCAAGAAACCTGGACGTTATATTACTTCTTCACTGAGCACAGTGGGAACCTGATTTGTCTCATATAGAAAGCATTGCTGTGAATAAGGTAGCAAATATTAGGCAACATTACAAGACACACCATTGTGAAAATTTTAGGACATTTACTGGACAAGCAAGGAAAGATGGAAGTTGAGCATACAGAATATGAATCCAATTTTGTAAATCATATGTTCCAGAAAAATTTTTTAGAAAAATGTTACAGAGGTTTAAAGTTTCATAATTTCTCCATTTGATAGCTGTCAAAATGAAAGCAAAGATATTATCATAACGAATTATTATGAAACAAAATGAAAGCAAAACATTGAGGACAACAGAGTCATCAGGCACAAACCACATAATATAGCAAACTAAAAATTGATCTTACCATCACAGAACAGTACATTATATGTGTGTGACATATATATATATATATATATATATATATATATATATGTGTGTGTGTGTGTGTCTGTATGTATGTATGTAGATTTATTTTGGTATGTATGTTGGATGTTGTAGTGTTGATTATGTAATTAATATGGATTATGAAACAGCTGGTAAGATCACATTGAGGACGATAAGTTTTAATGAATAAAGTCAGGTAAAATGGTCAAGCAGGTATGTAAATGATTTAAAAGGATAAAACCCTCAATGAAATGTTTTTGAGAAAAATTTT
>NC_068998.1:45567537-45570718 GCF_001194135.2 Octopus bimaculoides
GAAAATACAAATTTTTTTCATGTTTCATAAAAAGTATTTAATGAAAGAAAAGGAAAATTTTCTCTTTTTTTCATTTAAAGAAATTAATGAAAGACATGAAACATTACATAACCTTGAATGTTCTTAAAAGGTATAAAAATAATTCAAAGAAAGAAAACGATATTTTGTTCGTATTTTCTAAAAGAAATTAATGAAAGGAAACTTCTTTTTTTTCCTTTTTTTTCTCAAATGGAAAGAATTTGATGAGATTATGCCTATACATTCCTTTAGTTTTTAAACTAAATCACGTTTTCTGTACCTGCAGCATCACATGAACTCACAGAGATATGAATCCACAATGAGAAGTTTATTTTTTTCATTTGAGATAATCCCAAGTACTTTCTACTTGGTGAATATGGGTCCCATCTCACAGGTTTACAAACTCAACATTGTATACATCGTTCTGTACCAAGAATACACTTGGAGTTGTAACGACAACAAATAGTTTTGACTCCCACTGTGTAGACAATCAGGTTACTCAAATGGCTAAAATTACATTATTGTAAATGCTTGTAACTCTTGATTATAAATTTCCCAAAAGAATGAATATTATATAGATAGATCTTTAGAGGGGTTCTCTGATGAGCCTAAATACCTAATTGGTATGCAGAATATGAATGGTAAAATCGGCTGAAACAGATTTATGATATTGTATGGTATAAAGATTAATATCTGTCTGTGTATATACATACATATATATATATATATATATATATATATATACATATATATATATGTAGGTTTGATAACATATTTCTATATTTTTGTATATGTTGCTCTCATAATGTTAGATATCTAGTGTTCCACCAATATTCAATGTGAATTATAAGAATCTCAGAGAATTCTTTTTGTTTAGCACATTAACCAAATTCTATTAGTTTTGTGAAACTAGGTGAGGTCATGTGGAATAAAATGTGGAATCAAGCAAGACATTTTGCTGCTGTTATTCTTCAACTTGTTTGTTCACTGTAATACAATGGTTAAACAACTGGTTTTTAAGCAATTGAATTCAATATCACATTCTTCAGATATTTTGCCAATTTTTTAAAAATTACATTTTTATTAATTTCTTTATAAAATAACAAAAATAGAAGTTGATAGTCAACACACGAGGAAAAAAAAATTTCATGATGGAAGGCAAAAAAACCATGGCCAGCTTTTGAAATGAGTTCTAAAACAGCAGAGGTTATAAGTGACATGTCACTTCCGCTGAAAGTCAATGTTATGATTCTTCCGTCGATCTATGACTGGTATTCACTTGGGGATGTGAGTCTGTCATAATGTTTAATTTTGAATTCATTCTTAGGTGAGGTAGCGGTGGTGGTGTCTACATAGTTCTGTTAAACTGCTAGAAATAGTAGCCAAATTTCTCTCAGAACTTTCACCATTGTCTTAATATATCTTTTACATGCCTCAGTCATTGGGGTGCCGCCATGCTGAGTTACTGCCTTGAAGGGTTCTAGTCAAACAAATCAACTCCAGTACTTAGTTTTTAAAGTCTGATACTTATCCTATTGGTTTCTTTTTACCGAACTGTTAAGTAAGTTACAAGGATGTAAACAAACCAACACCAGTTGTCAAACAGTACTGGGGATTTTCATTAACACAAAGATACACACAACACACACACACACAGATATATGACAGTCTTTCACTTTCAATCTACTAAATCCACTCATAAGGCTTTGGTCAACCTGGAGCTACAGTAGAAGACATTTGCCCAAGGTACCTCACAGCAGGACTGAACCTGAAACTATGGGGTTGGAAAGCAAGCATGCAAACATATCTGCAACCCACAGATGCAGCTGCACTTATGCAGTCATGCCTGCACCTATGAAAAGCACATTCAATAATGTGGTCTTAGATATACATATATATATAAGAAGAAGGACTGGTCACAACTGAAAATTCTTTAGTAATTGATCTGTTTGATCTTATAAGTAACAACAATATTGACCCCCCCACCACCACCACTACCACTATCAGAGGCTCTACAGTGATTGCTGTAGTGTATGAGATAACCTTGCAACAAACTGATGCCATTACTAGAGTTTATTATCAGTTACAGGTAGATGTTTTTTCCTTTCCTTTACATCGTTAATATGTTTAGGACATACGAATGTCACAAAATCAATTCAGCTCTCTCCTAATGTCATAAAGCTTGATCAATATTTCAAAGACACTCATGATGGTGAATTGGCCAGGCCTATTAAAGCTCTTGGGTACATTGTTATAAGCATCTGGGCTACACTTTCAGCCTGAGGTTAATATTCTCCTTTTTCGCAGTAGTCACAAAAAGCCATAAAAATGGTAATATGTGCTACGTTCCACACAGGATTCAGCCATGAAAACATAATAGTTCAGAGAAATAGAGGAGACCATTGTTATTATATTGGAAATGACAGAGGCAGAGAACAGAGCTTGAAACTGGGTCAATGGATGGGAAGTGTTTTATACTCACAATCTATCTATGTATCTATCTATCTTTATATCTATCTATCTATTTATCTATCTATCTATCTATCTATCTATCTATCTATTTACTTATCTGTCTATTTATCTATCTATATATCTATATCTATATATATATATATTCATACAAATACTTATAAATTGATCAGATAAGAGAAGTGAAGTGAGAAAATAAGTGCTTATTCCATTAGCTGGCAGCTGTTTCATAATCCATATTAATTACATAATCAACGCTACAACATCCAACATACATACCAAAATAAATCTACATACATACAGACACACACACACACACACACACACACATATATATATATATATACACATACATACATATATATATATGTCACACACATACACACACATATAATGTACTGTTCTGTGATGGTAAGATCAATTTTTAGTTTGCTATATTATGTGGTTTGTGCCTGATGACTCTGTTGGGATGTTACATGTGTTACACGTCATTATTTAGCATGTTCTCAGCATAAGAAACTATTAGTAGTACATAAAATCATGTATTGTATCTATTAAATAATACATATATATACATATATATATATATATATATATGTATGTATATATATCTGTATATATATATGTATAGATATATGCATATATAAGTATATATATATATAATGATGATGATGATGGTATATATATATATATA
>NC_068998.1:45571361-45573861 GCF_001194135.2 Octopus bimaculoides
CATGTTTGATTATCACAAAAACTCATCTCAGACATTTATATAGCTTTCCTGAAAGTAATCTGTCTGTTGAGATCTCATTTCAGCAACAATACACACCTGCACACACACACACACACACACACACGCACGCACACACACACACACACACAGAGAAAAACAAAGGACCAAAGTATCTTACTTTAGTGTCAAATGTTATTGGGTTTTGAACGCAGACATCATCAAACCTACTCTGATGACTGATAATAAAAAAACGTTATTCACGAATGACTAAACACCATATTTGGCACAAAAGAACAAATAAACAGAACATAATCATTTGCACACGCATATGTGTACTCGTACACACATGTATACACACATACATATACACACTTGTACAGATGATAAACCACAAAGAATGCAAAAATCCTACTCAAGAGAAAATAACTTTGTTCCATTTTGTGTATCGACTGACCAAAATACAATTTGTTTGCTTCAGTAGACCGCATTGTGTTTAATCAACATGATAGCTTTGTTATGATTTTAATCTCCTCTGCAGAAATGGCAGCTCATCATGGTTTTTTAGTTTGGAAATTCTTGATATAAACAGGGAAAATTAACTAAGGTAGTGACATTGTATATGGAGTGTGATGATGGTACATGCTAGTGAAACATGGATATTAGATATGGAGGATATGTGAAGGCTGGAAAAAATTAGGTGAGTTTGTTCTGCTACATGTGTAATATCAGTGTGCATGAATGATGAAGATCAAATAAGCTGAGAGAAAACCTGTGTGTAATAAAAAAAATAAACAGATGTCATATGTAAGTGAGATGACTGTTGGTATGAATATGTGATGCATATGGAAGATGACTTTTTGGATAACAAAATTTCAAGTAATACAGTTGGAAGGAACCTGCAGAAGAGGAAGATCAAAAAAAGATATGGAAAGAAATGAAGACAGATTTGAGAAAACTGATATTTATATGAGAGATGTAACAAGGATATTTACCACTAACCAGAACTCCAACCTTGTTCACCATATATATATATGTGTGTGTGTGTGCGTGTGTATGTATGTATATATATATATATATATATATATCTTTTATCTTTTTATCTCTTACTTGTTTCAGTTTTTTGACTGCATCCATGCTGGAGCACTGTCTTGAAGAATTTTTAGTCAAATGTATCGACCCCAGTGCTTATTTTTTAAAGCCTGGTACTTACTCTATCGGTCTGTTTGGCTGAACTGCTAAGTTATGGGCATGTAAACACACTAGCACCGGTTGTCAAGCAGTGGTGGGGGACAAACACAGACACAAAGAAACACACACACAGATACATATCTACTTGACAGGCTTCTTTCAGTTTCTATCAACGAAATCCACTCACAAGGTTCTGGTCAGCCCGAGGCTATAGTAGAAGACACTTGCCCATGGTGCCATGCAATGGGACTGAACCCAGAATCATGTGGTTGGGAAGCAAGACCCTTACCACACAGCTACCTCCGCACCTCATCATCATTATCATCATTGCTTAACATCTGCCTTCCATGCTAGCATGGATGTGTGTGTGTGTGTGTGTGTGTGTGTGTGTGTGTGTCTCCTTGTCTTGACGTCATGTGATAACTGTAAAAGGGTGTCACTGTCATACAAGTACAATGTCATTCATTTGCAATATTCTGTTCTGTAAATATATCAGTCCATTGTGAAAATATTACCTTATCTGGAAACAGGCGAAGGTTGGTAACTGCAAGGGCATCCAGCTGTAGAAAATCTGCCTCAATAAACTCCATCTGATGTTTATGATGATATCCATTTTGCATTTGTGAATGGCATGGTGTATCATAATCATTATCGTTGCATATATGCATTTAACTAATTGCCATTAAACCTTTGACTGCATAATTAAATTTCATGGTCGTTTCTGAAACGATGTTAATTATCCATCAAAAGCATAGAATTGATATTTTATACTTCTGCAATGCTGCTTCAGTATCGCTTTTGTATGTATGGTTTTCATATCCACCGCTAAAAATATTTGATTCTTGTTCTATAGAGAAATATTTGATGGAATAATGTGAAAGAAAATTAAGGAAAATCTGAAAAAATATCTTGTGTAAGAAATATATTTGGTGGGTGTCTCCATTTTTCACAGCATAAGAAGAGGTGGTTGTTTTTTTGTTTTTTTCAAAGCTATAAGGGAAAACCACTTTCCACAGTTGCAGACAGCAAAACTTCAAGCGGATATATCCACTTTCCACATTCAAAGGGTTAAGGCTTCATAGTAGTAGTAGTAGTAGTAGTAGCAGCAGCAGTAGTGGTAGCAGCAGCAGCAGCAGCAGTAGTAGTAGTAGTAGTAGTAGTAGTTGTAGCAGCAGCAGCAGTAGTAGTAGTAGTAGTAGTAGTAGTAGTAGTAGTTGTTGTTGCTGTTGTTTGTGATATTGGAGGTGGGGCGATAATGTTGTTGTTGAAAGCCATATCAGACCTCAAAGGCATTCCATGCATGGCTGTCATT
>NC_068998.1:45575347-45577381 GCF_001194135.2 Octopus bimaculoides
ACAAAAAAAATTACAGTGCTGTTCGTTCAGTCCGGTACTGTTTTCTTTTTTTTTTTCTTCTTCCATTGTCTTTGTCTTTTGTTTCTTAGAACTGTATGTGATACCTTGTTGTTAATGCTGTTGCTGCTGCTGTTGTTGTTGTTGTTTTTGTTGTTGGTGGTGGTGGTGGTAATGGCAGTGAGAATTTTCTCTTCTTGTTTCGTTGCGAAATTCAATGATAATTGATGGAAATTAGATTTTATCCAGCAGCGTTTTAATGAGAAAATCTAGAGAAAGCTAATTATTGCTACATTTTTATTGCTTAAAAAAGTTATCGGTGTATGCTAGGTGTATATGTTGGTGTCTGTGTATATTTACGGCCAAGTGCAGTTTGTATGTATATGTGTATGTATGTGTGTCTATATATATGTGTGTTTGTATTTGGATCTGTGAATGGATGAATACTTTTGTGCTTCTTTATATATATATGTATATACATATATAAATATATATATACGTATATATATATGTGTGTGTTTATATATGTGTATGTGTGTATATATATGTGTGTGTTTATATATGTGTATGTGTGTGTATATATGTGTATGTATGTATGTATGTGTGTATATATATATATATATATATATATATGTATATATATATATATGTGTATATATGTGTATATATATGTGTGTGTGTGTGTAGTGTCTGGAGAGAGTCATTCTTTGTATATGTATTTAAGTATTTGAGTGTGTTTAGAATTACACGTGAACACACATGCATACACACTCATAGACACTAACACATATACATACTCATATGTAAGTGTGTGTGTGTGTGTGTGTGTGTTTATGTGAGTGTGTGCATATGCCTTTTGGTCTGAGAGCGCTTTTGTTTATATGCACACATGTATGTATATTTTATGTATGTACATCTCTGGGAGAATGAGTATGTGTGTATGTGTGTATGCGTGTGTGTGTGTGTATGTGTGTGTGTGAGTGTCTTTATCCAAAGGAACCAGAAAAACAGTTAAAGCGGTGGACTGTAATTTCTTCTAAGTGTACCAAGCTTGAAGTGCTGATACTTTTATGATGAACTCACTGGGATTTAGAATCACACACACACACACACACACACACACACACATACACACGCACACACATGCACACACACATGAACACACATACATGTTTACAAATACACACACACACTCACACACACACACACACACACATGAAAACACATATGCTCTCATATGTAAGTGTATGTGTATGTACATAAATATGTCCATGGATACATACATATACACATGTAAACGTTTGTATATACATACTTATGCCTATGAGTATATATGTGTGTATGTGTTTGTGTGTGCATGAGTGTATGTATATGCGTGCACGTTTAAGTGTTTGTCTGTCTTCTTTTGTCGAACCACAAAGTTATGGGGGGGGGGATGTAGAAAGAAATAAGAACTTGGATGCCAAGCAGTGATAGGGTTAAGCACAGACACAAAGACACACACACACACACACACACACACACTCATGCATATATACAGCAGGCTTCTGTCTTCCACAAATTCCCTCACAAGGCTTTGGTCAGACTGGGGTTATAGCGGAAGACACTTGCTAAGGTGTGCCCACAGTGTGGGATGAACCCAAAACCACATGCTTGAGAAGCAAGTTCCTTATTACACAACCACAGATGAAATATTTTAAAATATATAATGGCTGAATGCTGGACAGCCTCATACCAAAATTCATACCAGCATGAACTGGAATTTTTTTTGTTGAAATATATTGAAAAGTGTAGTGAGCGAACATCTTCAATAAATACTATTGTTACAAACTCGAAACAAATTAAAAGAATATTTTCTAAGCTTGCTTACAAACCACATGGTTCCGGGTTCAGTCCCACTGCGTGGCATCTTGGGCAAATGTCTTCTACTATAGCCTTGGGCCAACCAAAGCCTTGTGAGTGGATTTGGTAGATGGAAACTGAAAGAAGCCTGTCATATATATGTGTATATATATATATATATATATATATATATAT
>NC_068998.1:45577608-45578352 GCF_001194135.2 Octopus bimaculoides
CAATGCTGGTGTGTTTATGTCCCCGTCACTTAGCGGTTCAGCAAAAGAGACCGATAGAATAAGTATAAAGCTTACAAAGAATAAGTCCCAGGGTCGATTTGCTCGACTAAAGGTGGTGCTCCAGCATGGCCGCAGTCAAATGACTGAAACAAGTAAAAGAGTAAGAGTAAAAGAGTAATGATAGCACCTATATTCAACAGTTTATATTTCATCATCATCATCAGCATCATTTTTTTTACCTCCATCTTCCAAACTGGCATGAGTTTATGTCTCATATAAAACTATAAGTAAGTTTTATTAATTCCATTTATTGCCTGAGAATCAGTAAAATGTGAAACTCAGAGTTGCCATTCGTGAAGTTTCCAGTTAATATTGATTTTATTATTATTTTTCTTTAATTGTACTAATGGACTTGTTTTACTCTGCCATGAGTGGAGGCGCAATGGCCCAGTGGTTAGGGTAGTGGACTCGCGGTCATAGCATCGCGGTTTCAATTCCCAGACCGGGCGTTGTGAGTGTTTATTGAGCGAAAACACCTAAAGCTCCACGAGGCTCCGGTAGGGGATGGTGGTGAACCCTGCTGTACTCTTTTGCCACAACTTTCTCTCACTCTTACTTCCTGTTTCTGTTGTGCCTGTAATTCAAAGGGTCAGCCTTGTCACACTGTGTCACGCTGAATATCCCCGAGAACTACGTTAAGGGTACACGTGTCTGTGGAGTGCTCAGCCACTTGCACGTTAATTT
>NC_068998.1:45580147-45581686 GCF_001194135.2 Octopus bimaculoides
GGTATTGAACCTTTGCCACATTTTGCTATTGTTTATGCGATGCATAAGCTGCTCTAAATTAGCAGAGTTGGTGTAAGATACCTTCACAGTGTACTGATTAAAAATTGCATGCTACCAATTAGATTTAGGAAAACATTTGTCCAAAGCAGATAAAAATTTTCCAGAGATCTTGGTTGAAACATGTGAACCGAGAATTGGGTTGAACCAGGGGACATCCTGATTCCTATATCTGTTGTTAGGCTTATTTGATTGAGTGTGTTGTACAGGATTGGAACAAGCAGTTGGATTATTATGTCGTGTGTGTCTATGAGTTTTCATTGGTATTTCATTGATGTGACCAATTCTTCCTGGCCTGTATTTTTTATCTGAGTGAGTTCTCAAACTGTGACATTGTGGTGGTGTACAATGTGCATCACTGTTGGAGGAATTACCAGTGTTGTGTGTGCCTGCTTCCTGTATACATTGAATTTTTTCACGGTAACCAGCCCTAGCTAGAGCAGCATCATAAAATGTTATTATTAGCAGATAATCTAGAGATTCTTGTAGAAATATTCTTAATTAATCCCCATATAATCGAGGGTGGATGGTTGGATGCTACGTTAATGTACTTAATACGATCATTTGGCTTATAAAATGATTCAAATAATACATGATCAAGACAGAAGGTAGCATCAAGAAAATTTACTCTACAAGATAATCTTTACCCATAGTAATGTTTAGTCCTAAATTTTTGAAAAGTCTAAAGAAATTCTTCCTATGCCTTGGACAGGAGATAGACAAGAATACACCTGGTTCGTCCAGCTGTATCAGGAGGAAAGAAAGAAACACAAATTAGGGAAAGAAAGAAAGATGGCCGATGGTCACGTGGGAGTCATGAGAGCAAAGGAGGAAGAGTGTGGGAGAGAGAGTGACAGACAGAAAACGGCGAAAGATAGATAGATAGATAAATAGATATGTATATAAATATATGTTTATATGTGCATGTGTATATATCTATATATCTATATATATATATATATATATATATATATATATATATATATATATATTTATCAGATTGGAAAATTTGGAATTTTTAATCATTGAAAGATAAAATGTCAGCAAAATATTTTTAAATGATGTCGTATTTCAACATGGAAACTGGGTTTCCTGTTTCTAATTGAGGTTGCTGTTGTTATCGTTGTTACAATTGTTATCTTGGTTGTTGTTGTTGTTGGGGTGTTTGTTGTCCTTCATCGTAATTTTCTTCTTATCTTTCTTGTTCGTAACTTGTTCAATTATTGAACTCTTCCTCCCCTTCCTCCTGCTCCTTCTCCCCATCTTGCTCTCCTCCTCTTCCTCCTACTTCCTATGCCTCTTCTCTCCCATCCTCACCAGCAACCCTACTAACCCATCTCTTCATTATCACCTCTTTCCATCTTCACCTGCTTTCCCCCTCATTCTGCATCCCTCACCTACTACCTCAGCCACCACCACCACCAACACTATCACCGCCACATCCATCACCACCACTGCCATTGCAGCGACCACCGTTGCCAC
>NC_068998.1:45581696-45584019 GCF_001194135.2 Octopus bimaculoides
TATATACATATATATACATATATATGTGTGTGTATGTACATATATGTGTATATATATATATATGTGTGTGTATATATATATATTTAATTCCAACTCTTAAGAGATATTCCCCTATTTCATTAAAAGCATTATTGCTTTATTTATTTATCTACTGGTTGCTTGCCTTTTTTCTCTCCTTCTCTATCTATCCATCAGCCTATCTATCTATCTATTTATCTATCTACCTCTCTATCTATCTGTCTATATATATATATATATATATATATACAAATATATATATGTACATATATATATGTGTGGATCTGTCTATTTATCTATATATTTATGTATGTGTCTATGCATGTATCTATTTGTCTAATTATTTATCTATCTATTTGTCTATGAATCTAACTGTCTGTCTGTCTGTCTGTGTATCTATCTATCTATCTATCTATCTATCTATCTATCTATCTAACTGTCTGCTTGTCTGTCTGTCTATCTATCTACCTTTTCAGCTATATAACTACAAATATATTTATGTATCTATCTGTCTGTCCTTCTGTTTATCTATTTCTCTCCCCACCTCTCTCCACGTCTCCCCCTCCTCCCCTCCACCTCTCTGTTTTGCTGATGTTCAAATTTTTTTCCTATTAAAATCTGTTGCAATGCTCTTATCTGGAATTGGAAAAATAAAATAAATAGAAATAATATAAAAATGATTTCCATGTAATTTACTTATTTTACATATTAAGTGAGGCAATAATGGGCTGAGAAGTGAAAATAACGAATGTAGTGGACTGCTGCTAACCAAAATATCCTGTGTTCAAATCTAATAACAATCACGTTGTTGTGCCTCTGTTTGCTCCAGTTTGGCCTGGTTAACAAAATATGAAAAAGTGAAGTCAAAAGGTAACTTCTGTGAGGTAGTTCATCTTGCTAGAAATGGTAACCAAATTTCCCTCAAATCCCACATTACTGCTTTCAAAATGGAAGGACACTAGCTGAAACACATTTGATTGTAGGCCTAGTGGATCTTGGTTGACCAGGGGTTAAACAACAATAAATGGCCTCTAGCTAAGGCACAAGATCTGGCATTTAAAGGACTGGTGGGTTGGTGATACCATTAACCCAAGTACTTGACTGGTACTTTAATTTATTGGCCCTGCAGAAATGAAAGATAAAATTGACCCTGGTGAGATTTGAGCTCAGAATGCAGGCAAATTCCCACAAATCCCATTTTAGTGTCTCAGAGGAGAACATGATGGTTATTCTGGGTTTTCCTTGCAGTTAGATGGGAAAAAGGACTGGATGGTCAAAGCTGGAATATCTTTGGTCATGGTTCCACTGGATCAGGGCTGACCTGAAGGTAAACAGCAAAAAATGGCCCTTACAGTACTATTGGTTACTGTGACCTATTGACAGTGACCTATTGACCCTCACAAGTCAATAGATCACTGTTGTTGTTGTTGTTGTTGTGTAAGGTGCTGCAGTTGTCTGGCTGGTAAGTGAAGGAGGGACAAACAGCCAGATGAGGTATCTAGATTAAGTATCTACTGCGGACTCCATCACCACCACCACCACCACCACCCCAACCACCCCAACCACAACAACTACAACCACCACAACCACAACCATCACCACCACCACAACCGTTACCACAACCACCACCACCATAACCGTCACCACCACTACTACCACTACCACCATCACCACCACCAGCATAACCACCACCACCACAACCACCACCACCACAACCACAACCACCACAAACGTCACCATCACTACCACCTATACCACCACCACCACCACAACCACAACCACCACAACCACGACCATCACCACCACTACCACCACTATAATCATTACAACCGGCACCACACCACAGCACAACAACCACTGCAACAGACATCAACAGAAGCATTACAACAATCAACAATACCGCCATGACCACCACCACAACAATGACCATAACTACCACAACAACAACAACAACCACCACTGCAACCACCATCACAACCATGACGATGATGATGACAATGATGATGATGATGCTGACAACCACCACCGCCATCACAATTATTACAATCTGCTAAAACTTTTACTGCAATTATTTGCTTTTAATGAGACAAATGGATCAAACAGATGCATGTATGTGTGTGTGTGCGTGTATGTGTGTATGTATGTATGTATGTATATATGTATGTATGTGTGTGTGTATGTATGTATGTATGTATGTGTGTGTGTATGTGTGGATGTGTGGATGTATGTGTGGATGTATATATGTATGTATGTATGTATGTATGTGTGTGGATGTATGTGCGTATGTATGTGTGTATGTATTTAT
>NC_068998.1:45587964-45590958 GCF_001194135.2 Octopus bimaculoides
ACAAAATAGCAAATGATTTTCTGAGAGAAATATAAATTTTAAAAACTTTAAATAATTTCAATAAGGATAATAACAACAACAACAACAACAACAACAACAACAACGGCCATTCTTTACAGGGTCAAGAAATACTTCAAACCCCTCTTCACTAATTCTCCCAAATCTCTAGCATATTGACCTACCACATAAGGGCTGCTCCCACATTGAGCCAGTTATTGTAACATGGTGAATGATTATTTACATTATTTACATTTGACGGATATTTGTCCTCATCTTGTTTGTTAACACATTTCGGTTGATATACCTTCCAGCCTTCAGCAGGTGTCTTGGGGAAATTTCGAACCTGGGTTCTCATTCCTAAGGTATTTTTCGATGTTGTTTTATTATTATTATTATTATTATTATTATTATTATTATTATTATCATTATTATTATTCAGGTCACTGCCTGGAATCGAACTTGGAATCTGATGCCCTACAAAGTTCAGGTGAGGTCCACAATGGAGTACTGCTTCTGCATTTGGGTCAGTGCAGCTATCCCAGTTGCATCCAGAGAAAGACCACTGGCATCCTGGACTGCATTCAGAGACAGATCACTCAACATTTGCTGAACGAACTGGATTTCAGGGCTTCAGCAGTTGGCCTGAAGATCGATTATATGAAAACCAAGTACATACGATCTGAGGCTGTAGCAATCAGTCACCTAACAGTAGGAGGCTTACATGCCTCTATGATCATAAGGTTGTGAGTTCAATTTCTGGACTGGGCAGCAAGTTGCGTCCTTGAGCAAGGTATATCGGTACATCATTCCACATTGCTCCAGTCTATTTAGTAGCTCTCACATGTTCCATCTTTCACATCTTAGATGTGTTGCTAAATTCAAGATGAGATGAGCATAGCTGGAAAACTTGGAGAGTGGTTACATGACTTTCTGAAACATAGAAGTCAGGCAATGGTGGTCAGGGACTCCTACAGTGGTGGGAGGAAGGGTGGAAGTGTTTTTCAAATTACAAATCTTTGTAACCAAGAAGTACCCATTAAAAGAACCCAAGGGGCTAGGTGGTGTTTATTTAATTGGGGCAATGGATTAAGAAGGATACTGGGAAAAAGATACTTGGAAAATGTAGCCCTTAATATAAAAAGAAAAACAAGATGGCTATGGTTGGAATACCTTTAACCATAGATCTGTTCAATCAGAACTGGCCCAGGATTAAACAAAAGCAACTGGAATGGACACAATTGATAATGTAGTCCCATAAATTCTATGCTATGTTTTGTAACACACATACTGTCATACCTGGAATGCCTTTGGTCTATTCAGCCAGGAATGACCTAGGGTTAATCGAGAATGACTAGAAAGGACACAATTGATATTGTAGTTGCATATATACTATGCTATGTATAGTATATACTATACTATGCTATACTGTCATACCTGGAATACCTTTGAACCCGTGTCTGCTCAATCAGGACTGACCTAGGGCTAAACAATCACAAATAAATTGAATTAAGTTATGCTTGGTGGAGAAAGGATTTGGTTCCCTTTTTTTTTTGCTTAGCCAGTTTAGTTTTTAAAATGTCTTTTTCTATGTTTTAAATATTTGATGAAGTCTAGAATGTCTTGGCTTTTTGCTTGTTTTGGTTTTGAAAAGTGCAACAGCATGGAAGAATGACAAAAAAACGGCTCCGGCAGCATTCATGATTTAATAATAATATTAATAATAAACTGATTAATTTTAGAATTGGTGGTGCCACCCCACTATACCCCTGCATCTTTATATAAAATTCAAAGAGGAGAGAGGAGGAGAGGGGGGAGGGGCGGAGGGTGGCGGGGGGGAATGGAGAATTTGATGAGAGGAAGTGGGGGAAGGAGGAAGAGGAGGAAGATGGTTGGAAGTGGAGCTGGAAGGGAAGAGGAGGAAGAAGTGGAGAGCAAGTGGAAGGGGGATGGGATGGGGGAAGAATTGGAGGAAGGGGTAGAGGAGGGAAGAGGAAGTGGAGGAGGAAGTAGAGGAGGAAGTGGAGGAGGAAGAGAGGGAGGAGGGGAGTGGGAAGAAAAGGAAGAGAAGAGAAAGAAGAGAAGGAGGAAAGGGAAGATAAAGTGGAGAAGGAGGAAGAAGAAGAAAAAGAAGAGGAAGAGGAGGAGGAGAGGAAAGGCATTCAATTTGTTAATCATGATGTGAAAATTTCAATTTGAAATACAATTGTGTGGCACACACACACACTAAAGTACTGCTGATATATCTAGGATGGTACAGCTGTAACAACAACAACAACAACAACAACAACACACAGCAACAACAACTACTACTACTACTACTACTACTACTCATAATATCCTGGATCAATCTCTTTGCCCCATGCTCCTATCAATTTGATTAACAAACCATTGTTCACCATAATACAGTTCTATATTTAAGAGACGAGGAATTATGTACATTATTTACATTATTTACATTTGACAGATATTTGTCCTCATCTTATTTGTTGTCAACACAACGTTTCGGCTGATATACCCTCCAGCCTTCATCAGGCGTCTTGGGGAAATTTCCAACCTCGGTTTTCATTCCTAAGGTATTTTTTGATGTTATCATTATTGTAAGAAACAGAAATAAATTTATTTCTCAAACGTGTGATAATGCTAAAAAATAGCGTGATCAGGATAAATTATCCATATAATGCAGAAAAATACGTTACTGGCCAGCCATGAGACTCGAACTCACATCTCTGTGATTATGCGTCAAGTGTTTTACCATTAAACTAAACTGCCCAGCAACGAATTCTTCTGCAATTTTAGAACTTATAAATTTAGCTTCATAAGACGCTAACGTTAAATTCAACTTTAAGATGAAAGTAAACAAAGTTTGTTTTTTTTTGTTTTTTTTTTCTTTTTAGAAGCGTTGAGATGTATTGTAAGAAACAGAAATAAATTTATTTCTCAAACGTGTGATAATGCTAAAAAATAGCGTGATCAGGATAAATTATCCATATAATG
>NC_068998.1:45591193-45592486 GCF_001194135.2 Octopus bimaculoides
ATTATTATTATTATTATTATTATTATTATTATTATCACTATTATTATTATTATTATTATTATTATTATTATTATTATTACTATTATTATTATTATCATTATTCAGGTCAATGCCTGGAATCGAATCGGAATCTTGGGGTTAGTAGCCCACGGGCATACGGTGTAGTGGTTAAGAGCACAGGCTACTAACCCCAAGATTACGAGTTCGATTCCAGGTAGTGACCTGAATAATAATAATAATAATAATAATAATAATAACAACAACAACAACATCGAAAAATACCTCAGGAATGAGAACCCAGGTTCGAAATTTCCCCAAGACACCTGATGAAGGTTGGCAGATATATCAACCAAAATGTGTTAACAACAAACAAGATGCAGACAAATATCTGCCAAATGTAAATAATGTAAATAATCATTCACCATGTTACAATAACAGGCACAATGTGGGAGCCCTTATGTGGTAGGTAAATATGCTAGAGATAGTAGCCATTTTTGCCTCAGATCACATCTTACTGTTTAAATAATAAGGACCTTGAATTATGAGATTCTGGATTTTTATGGACATATTCTACCCATGTCTATTATTATTGTTACTCAATGCAGAATAGGGTTAGCTGACCTTTGCCTTCATGCTATATTTTGGAGAATATTCTGCTCTCTAAAGAGGATGAAGACCACTCAATAACATTGATATTATTGACAAAAACACAGAGCATCAAATTGAGAATCTATCAAAGCAAAAGAGAAATAGAGATACTAGGCACAGTATATATATATATATATATATACACACACAAACATATATAATTTAAATCAGTAGACTATGATGAGGATTCAGAGAATCGTACAGCTATCATGGAAAGCTCCTCTTATGGACTCAACTCCCAGTCCATATAATAGTCAATTATAAAATGTATAATACAGAGTGTTCATGAAACTGAAAAAACCTGAAAATCTAAGCAATAAACTTATTTTATGAGGACTATATTTAAACATTCACATACATGCATATATATAAAAAGTATACAGTAAAGCATAGTGTAAAGTAGTTGGTATTAGGAAGGGTATCCAACTGCAGAAACCATGCTAAAACAGATAGTATAGCTTAGCGCAATCCTCTGGTTCACCAGCTCCTGTCAAGTTCTCCTATGCATGCCAGCATGGAAAGCGGACGTTAAACGATGATGATGATGATGATGAAAGAATGAGAGAGAGCAAAAGAGATACGCACATATACATATATATGTATGTATATATGCATATGTATATATATATATATATATATATATAT
>NC_068998.1:45595924-45596637 GCF_001194135.2 Octopus bimaculoides
ATACACACATTTACACAGACTAATACACCGATCTACACAAACATACACATACTCTACGCTTGCACCTTTTCCCAAGCTCTCTGTCTCCCAATCCTCTTTCTCTCTCACTTCTCATTTATGTCCTCCAGGGAGTAAGGGACACAACACCACACATCATCTTCTCTCTTTTCTCTCTCTTTCTTTCTTTCTGTCTTTCTGTCTTTCTTTCTTTCTGTCTTTCTGTCTTTCTTTCTTTCTGTCTTTCTTTCTCTCTCTTCTACAGGAACCAAGCCCCTTCTTCGATACCCATGCCATTCCAGTACCTTCTTGATTAAAGCGATCATCAACCATCAAGTTGATGAATCAATAACGGCAACACCGATAACCTACTCTGATATTTTCCACATGTATATTTAATATACCCAACCCTATTGCTGTACTTCCACTCCGTTGCATGCACACACACACACACGTATACACACGGACACAAACACACACACATACACAGAAATATATACACACATACACACACGTATACACCCCCATGCACAAAACAGGTTCCTCAAGGGGCCATTAGTGATATTAAATATTACAGAACATAGAAAATTCTTCCACACTTGACTAACTGCTGGCATTAACAACTTTATATATTTACAAATGTACGTGTATACTTGTGTGTTTGCATGTGTAAATGTGTGTATGTATGCAAGCTCTATCTATCTTTCTGTCTCTCT
>NC_068998.1:45600092-45600484 GCF_001194135.2 Octopus bimaculoides
ATATATAAAGCAAAAGTAAACATACATTGGCAATGTATGAAGTTCTTAATTGATACACTCAAGTTCTTTTTATAGCTTTGGGTTCTGATAGCATGATGTCTCCATATCTGAGTATGTGTGCATGTATGTCGTTTTTCTCATATAGGCATATCAATTCAAACAACTTAATGTTGTCTTGGCTGAATTCAAAGAAGAAATAAACCTGTTCTTTTACAATTCATTTGCAGCCCAGCACGCCATTTTGTTTAGAATACAAGCCACGTGCTGATTGTAAATGATTACCTCAGGTAGAATAATATATATATTAAAAAAAAAAAAATAGATGATAGTTGGTAGTTGTGGTGGTGATAGTGGTGGCGGTGGTGGTGGAGATGGCAGTGAAGCAGGTGGTG
>NC_068998.1:45600791-45603291 GCF_001194135.2 Octopus bimaculoides
GCAGCAGCAGCAGCAGTAGTAGTAGTAGTAGTAGTAGTAGTAGTAGTAGTAGTAGTTTTAGTAGTAGTAGTAGTAGTAGTAGTAGTAGTAGTAGTAGTAGTAGTAATTTTTGCCAACAGCACAGGGCTACACATGTTAAGGAGGGGGGGATTAGTCAATTAAATTTAAGCTAATACACGACTAGTACTTTATCTTATTGACCCCCGCATGAATATAATGCAAAGTCGATCCTGGTGTCATTTGAACTCTCAATGCAAAATTCCAAAAACAATAACAATAATTGTTTCTAATTTAATTTCTAATTTAGACACAATATCTGAGCAAGAGGACAAAGTTTCCAGTTTTCCGGTTTTCAGATCACTTGTCCATCATGTCCTGCTCTATAGCTGTGAAACTTGGACATTGTCCAAAGCTTTTAGGGACCACCTGAACTCTTTTGGTACCAGAGAATGCTTCACAGGATTATGGGCTTCCATTGGTCAGATTTCATATCCAATCAACGACTATATTCTGAAACTGGGATGTGTCCTGTTACATAAATGATTCAGGAGCATCAGCTTATACTGTTTGGTTATGTTGCCTGAATTTCAGAGTTGGGTCCCGTATACTGTGCTCTACTCTGTGAGGACCCAGGTAGAGTGAAGGCTCGTGTTGGTCAGCCACATGCCGCGTGGTCATGGCAAATGAGAAAGTATTTCACAAAGATGAGAACTGACTGAAACATTGCACAGGATTGCCTGGGACGACCTGAGCAGTTACTCCACCACCTACTACAACACTATTGCAGTACCAACACTACTATACATAAGAACACTATCACAGCATCGGTGAGCTGGCAGAAACATTAGCATGTTGGGTGAAATGCTTAGCAGTATTTCGTCTGATTTTATGTTCTGAGTTCAAATTCCACCGAGGTCGACTTTGCCTTTCATCCTTTCGGGGTTGATAAATTAAGTACCAGTTGTGTACTGGGGTTGATCTAATCAACTGGCCTCTCGCCCCAACATTTCAGACCTTGTGCCTAGAGTAGAAAAGTAAAAACAGCATCACCACCACCGCCACTACCAATACTAGCACCACTACTACCAACACCACCACTACCAACACCACCAAATCCACCACTACCAACACCTCTATTACCAACACCATCAACACCATCACTACCAATACCACCAACAGAATCATCACCACCACCACTGCCAACACCACCACCACTATCAATATCACCACTACCAACACCACCACTACCAACAGCATCAACACTATCATAGAACCGACACAAATGCCAACATTACCATGAAATAATAAGGTAGCTTCTATGCAGTTGCTTGATTTACAAGAAATGGCAAATTTTCCTCCAACAATACACTACCATCTTAAAACTGATTCAACGTTTAGTATAAACTATTACGAAATATGATACGCTTGAAAAAAAGATAGGATGATCACAGCTTGGATTCTAGTTGAACTATAAAGTTTCGACACAGAAATATTTCTCTCAGCACCTGTAAACACCATCAAAGACTAACAGAGGTTACAATTTTGCATCAAAGTCTGCAAAATATCTTCACACTTCATGGTTTATAAATAATCTGGAAAAATTCATGAATTTACAGGAAGAAAAACAATAATATCAACAAAACACCAGTCATGATGCAAATAGGAAGTACTGCTGTTAACTTCCTTCCCAACATCAAAGGCATAACACGGAATACACTTAGAAGTGAATGCTTCATCCACTAAAATAAATTATGTAAACATGACATAAAAAAGTTAAAGAATTCTGGAGTGCAGTAGTAATGACATTAAAATCACTTTTATGGAAGTAAAAGATTTTATAATGAATGACAAACTGTAAGTGTGCTGAGAAAAATACTGGGAATTAGACATGTCAGATGTAGTGTTAGTATTGTCATGTGATGCGTATAGATGACACCTGCATAAAAAAGTGCTGATTATTAAATGTTGATGGATTGTGTGGCAAACGGAAACCCAGAACAAAGAAGACCATTCTCAAGAGTTAAGCTTCACAGAGAAGATTCCAAAGGGCCAAGATGATTAGTGAATTGCTGTGCTTGAGAAGATCTCTCCACCTCAAAATGGAAAAGGAAAATGAGGTCTTAAAAGCATATTGTTTACTTCTATACACCTGCATCCAATCTATACCTGTCAAGCCTTCCTCACCGCCCTCTCTATTACTCTTCTAACTACAGCACTATTTACTTAGCTGCTGTAATAAGATGAGTGCAGGACTACATATATTACATCTCCCTTTTTGTGCTACCAGTTATCCCTCTCCTTGGAAACACTTTTTTTACTCATTCTACATTCTCAAAATCATCCCTCACCACTTTCTTTTCCACTGAATGCCTTCATCTTCCCCCTGAAACTGTGTTCACCACTCGCTGCATTCGCCTCCATGTCTCAAGTCATCTCTCCTTTTACACTCTCATAAACTGACCTCTTTCCTATTCTGTGTCCATTATCTCTCTTATATTCT
>NC_068998.1:45607590-45609264 GCF_001194135.2 Octopus bimaculoides
GCATTTACAGTTACATATACACACACTCACATACACAGTCACATATGCACACATATATATACAAACACACATACACACATATATATACACACACACACACACACACACAAACAAATCTATATAGAAACACACACACACATATACACACACATTTACAGTTACATATACACACACTCACATACACAGTCACATATGCACACACACACACACACAGCTATTCCATACATTGATCTATTTGAGAAACAGATGTCTCTCCCACCCCACTCACTAACTTTCTTCTTCTTCATTGTCAAGAGATAAAAAAGAAAAAAAATACTAGACAAGTGCACTTGTAAGGAACTGCCGCAGCTAAGGTGCATACTGTGAACAATAACTGCTGCACCAGACTAGATTGTATGTAAACAGTAGGCTATGTGCTTGCAAATCGAAACATGCAACTTTCTTGCACATTCAGTTACACTCGAAGTTGTTCATAGTGGAGAATACAGACAAAACTGACTGAGTAAAATATCTATTCTAATTATCATTGTTGTCATCGTCATCGTCATCATAATCATAATCATCATCATCATCATCGTCGTCGTCGTTGTTGTTGTTGTCATTATTATTGTTGTTGCCACTGCTAACAATGTTCTTATTATATTATAAGTCAATGAAATAAGTACCTGCTGAACACAGGGATCGATATGATTGGCTAGCCTGCTCTACCAAAATTTCCAGCTTTGTGCCTATGGTAGAAAGGATTATTATTATTATTATTATTATTATTATTATTATTATTATTATTATCATTTGGTGAGCTGGCAGAAACGTTAGCACGCCGGGTGAAATGCTTAGTGGTATTTCGTCTGCCTTTACATTCTGAGTTCAAATTCCGCCGAGGTCGACTTTGCGTTTCATCTTTCTGGGGGTCGATAAATTAAGTACCAATTGCGTACTGGTGTCGATCTAATCGACTGGGCCCCTCCCCACAAATTTCAGGCCTTGTGCCTAGAGTAAAAAAGAATTGTTAGCACACAGCGTGAAATGTTTAGTGATATTTCGTCTGTTTTTACATTCAGAGTTCCTCAGCATTCTAAAAGTTGCATGTGTGTGTGTGTGTGTGTGTATACATATACATGTGCCTGTGTATTTACGTACATATATGTATGCAGCGTCCAAAACAGATGACTCAATGACCTGGATGTTGTTGCTCTTCCATTACTTTTGCAACCAGCAGTAACTTTCTTCAGCTGAACACATGTCATCGATTGGTTAAAATTACTTAAATACGACAACTTTAACACAAAATAACTTCTAAAAAACAAAATTTTGTCAAAAACGTCAAGAGTAAACCGTGTTCTACGTGACACATTCAACCAGTATCCAAATTTTCAAACTGCTTAGTTAAAAAGAATTAATTAAAAAATCTGTGACTGAGATTGAAAAGATCCTTTTTTGGAACATCTTCACACACACACAAACACACTTATATATACATATATACATACACACACATAAACACACACACACATGCATATATATACCTATATATATATATATATATATATATATATATCATCATCATCATCATCATCATCGTTTAACGTCCGCTTTCCATGCTAGCATGGGTTGGACGATTTGATTGAGGACTGGTGAAACCGGATGGCAACACCAGGCTCCAATCTGATTTGG
>NC_068998.1:45609274-45611565 GCF_001194135.2 Octopus bimaculoides
ATGCTAGCATGGGTTGGACGATTTGATTGAGGACTGGTGAAACCGGATGGCAACACCAGGCTCCAATCTGATTTGGCAGAATTTCTACAGCTGGATGCCCTTCCTAACGCCAACCACTCAAAGAGTGTAGTGGGTGCTTTTACGTGTCACCCGCACGAAGGCCAGTCCAGGGGCGCTGGCAACGATCTCGCTCGAAAATCCTACGAAAGCCAGTCAGGCGGTACACAAACACACACAGACATTAAATGGTGATAATGATGTATATACCTATAAATATATATATATATATATATATAAATAATATATAAATATATGCATATATACATATATGTACATGCCTACATATATATGTATATATACATGCATATATGGGTACAGGACATAAAAAAACATGAACAGAATGAGAAGCAAGAACATAAAAAACAAAAACATAGAAAACAAACTTTTTTCGAACAACAAAAGAAACAAATAGAGAAACAAGACAGGCAACATAAAAAAAAACATTCCCTTCATCAGTTGTCCCCTGTTTTATCTACTTCGCATTTCGAAGATAATATATATATATATATATATATATATATATATACACACACACAAACACATCATCATCATCTTCATCGTCGTTTGACGTCTGCTTTCCATGCTAGCATGGGTTGGACGATTTGACTGAGGACTGGTGAAACCGGATGGCAACACCAGGCTCCAATCTGATTTGGCAGAGTTTCTACAGCTGGATGCCCTTCCTAATGCCAACCACTCAGAGAGTGTAGTGGGTGCTTTTTATGTGCCACCGGAACGAAGGCCAGTCAGGCGAGACTGGCAACGACCACGCTCAAAATGGTGTATTTTGTGTGCCACCCACACAAGAGCCAGTCCGGGCGCACTGGCAACGATCTCGCTTGAAAGTCCTTACACATGCCACGGGCACAAGTGCCAGAAAGGCAATGCTGGGCACAGGTACCATCACAATTTCGCTTTCGCTTGCCCCAATAAGTCTTCGCAAGCTGAGTTTCGTGTCCAATGAGGGAGACGACATTGGCATGGGTGCCAGACACATGTTTATATTACATTATACAAATACACACACGCATATATTTATATAGATAGATACTTCAGTATATCTATGTCTCAGTCAGTCTAATTTATGTATTTGACTGTAAACAAGTACACCAAAATTTGTCCATTCATATCAAATATATAATTTAAGAACTTGATATAGCATATACTTTGCTGAACAAAGTACAGGGGCTCATGCAATCATCTTGACACTTCAAAGAAGTGCTCCAGTATGACCATAGTCCAATGACTGGCTACTATTTTAATAACAGAATAGATAGACAAAGAGGAAACTGACCAATGATAACAGAGATGCTGTGAATTGCAGAAAGTACAGTGCTGAATATTGGGTTGCTGTTGAAAACAAAGAAATGAATATAAACATTTGTTGTAGGAAATATAAGAAAAGCCAAAAAAAAAAAAGAAAATGGAAAAATAGAAATTCATTTCTGTTTCGAAAAACACAATGATAAGATGAATAATAATAATAATAATAGCGGTGGGGGGGGGATGATGATGATGATGATGATGATGATGATGGTGGTGATAATATGCTTTGAGTTATTTATAAAGCTGTGTTGTTTTGGATGAGCTATTCTGCCTAATAACTATCAGCCAGTCTTATCTCTTTAGTATGTGTGCAACTCTGTAAGTGTGTGTTTTGTGTACGTGTATATGAGATATGTGTGTGTATAATACGTATATACGATATATATATATATATATATATATATATATATATATATATATATATATATATATATATATATATATATGTATGTATGTATGTATGTTTGTATATGTATACGATAGTTGTTAACTATAATGGTGAGTACGATACGTGTGCAAATATCTCTTCTCTACATTTCTCCTTCTCTCTTTTTTTCTCCATCTCCCTCTATCTGTCTGTCTGTCTGTCTCTCTCTCTTTCTCTCTCTCACTTTCTCAATTTGTACTTAAATATTTTCTTTATTTGTGCTGACTTCTTTATTATCTCATTTTCCTCCTTAACAACTCGGTAGAATACTTTAAAGAAAACCTGTGTGTATGTATATATGTATGTATGTATGTATGTATGTATGTATGTACATATGTACATATGTATGTGTATGTATGTATATATGTATGTATGTATGTACGTATGTATGTAGTGTATATCTATGTATGTTTGTATGTATATGTCTATGTGTGTGTATGTGTTTGTATGTATGTATGTATATATGTGTCTCATGCAG
>NC_068998.1:45612291-45614791 GCF_001194135.2 Octopus bimaculoides
CTAAAGACCTAATAATAGTTATGTATGTGTTTTTTCGTGTTTTGTTCGAAAGGTAACCACTCCTGAAGAAGTGCCAAACGTCTAAATCCAATGGACCAGTCACTGGATAAGTTTGGTACAGAAATGTTAACATAGAGTGGTGAATAAATCGATATATCGAATTTGAAGTCTCTGTCTCTTTTGAATATGAAAATTTAAAAGTTTAAAAACCTTATGATATAAATATAAACTGTGAGAACGACCCTTAAGGAATCTAATTAATGATCTCCTAAGGTAAGTTCTTATGCTATATTGGTAACGGTTGCTACATCCTCTGGGAAAATTATTATATATATATATATGTATATATAGATAGATAGATATGAAATGAGATATAAGGAAAGCTTCTAACAAGGTAGAAAGTTTTTAAAATCCTTTTTATTTCGTGCATGAAGCCTATCTTCAGATGACTACAGTGAAAGAAATGTGTGTTTGTTTGCATTGATCCCACTATTTTGGATAGATGGACAGACTGCAACCCTGTTTAAATCTGGTGATTGTGCTAGTAGTAATTAGCTCCCTGAATGATGTTGTCATTGGATCCATAGAGGTCACATTGTGGACGGTGGTATTGGGGAATGGTGGTGGAAGACTGGGCTGTAGGTTTGATAGCAGCAGTGGCGAAGGTGGTTGTAGAGAGTGGGGAACACTGTAGTAATAGTAGTAGTCAGTGATGGCATTGTAAACAAGCATATAAGTATATGTACATTCATACATTTGTATGTGATGCATCGAAACTATTTACCTAATAGCTCAATACAATGTATATATTTGTTGCACCAACAGAGAAGGTTTCAAAAGAAAATCTGAAAATGTGTAAAGATTATTACAATTTTTTTGTAGTTTTTTTTTTTATCTTATAATTTTATTGTTGCTTGTTGTTGTTTTTTGTCTCCAAAAATTTACAAATTCTTGTGGAGAATGGAAATATTTATCCTTGAATACATTTATGAAAATTTAAATTGCCAGTGCAGTAATTTTGCACTGATGCATATTTTTCTTATTGTTGTTGTTGTTGCTAATGTTGTTTTGTGCGATGTTGTCATGATTGTTGTGTGTGTTATATTTTTGCTTTTTGTCAGTTTTTTTGTTGTTGCTTTGTTATTTCTCCAACATTTTATTGAGATTTTTGAGTGGTAAAGCTTTTATTGCAGTTCCATTTTTGTTATATTATATTGTATTATATTAAATTATATTACATTATATTGTATTATATACATATATGTGTATAGATATGTGTGTGTGTCTGTATATATATATATATATATATACAGACACACACATATATATTGCATTATATATGTATATATGTATATATATATATATATATATATACACACATATATATGTGTGTGTGTATTTGTGTATATATATATATTTATTTATATATATGTATATATATTCATATATATGATAAATGCATGTAGAAATAGACATATGTACACACATGGATATACAGATCATGTACACATACATACATGCATACATACATATTCTTATATACACACACATAATTGTGCTTATATGTGCTTACACACACATAAATATATGCATTCTTTATGTATGTATATATATATGTATACATGCATGAATGTATGTATGTATGCATGCATGCTTATATGTATGTATGAACTTACATATGTATGTCTGTGTCTATGCATGTATGTATGTATGTATGTATGTATGTATGTACATGAATTTTGTAGGTATACAGAATTTGAAAATACCACCAAGGATCTAAAGACATTTCTCTGAACTTGAAGAACCTAAAAATATAATAGAGAACTTGATAAATACAGACCCTTGAAAAAAATATTTCTGTTTAGGGTTGCAATCCTGCCACAGCTGATTTTGGTTTTCCAATTTCTGATGTCAATAAGTAGGACAAGATGCAAATATAATTGAATTGATTAAAACCTTGAAGCTAGTGTTCCTATATGCCCATGGTTTTATGGTTGACACTGTAAAAGAACAAAAGAATATTATACAGAAATTAAAGATATCATACACGACTTGAGGATGTCAATATGAACCTACAAATATCATATATAATATTATAGATATCATATACAACCTGAAAATATCAGAGGGATCGCAATTGTTATTATATGTGTTGTGTTAGGCAACAGAGAATAAATTAGTAGAGGATAAAACAAAGATACCAAAATAAAGAAACCTAACTTTACTACAAGAAAGGCAGCACACACACATACACACACACATGCACACACACACATTCAACTAGATACATCCATATATATATATACTTATGACAGGCTTCTTTCAATTTCCATCTACCAAATCCACTCACAAGGTTATGGTCAGTTCAAGGCTACATGTCAGATACTTGCCCAAGGTGCCAAGCAGTGTGGCTAACCCCAGAACCATGTAGTTGGGAAGCAAGCATCTTACCATACAGCCAGGCCTGCATCTACGAGGGAGGATAAATCTGTGTCTTGAC
>NC_068998.1:45617826-45618706 GCF_001194135.2 Octopus bimaculoides
TATATATATGTATGTGTGTTTCTGTATCTGTGTTTGTCCCCCCACCATCGCCTTGACAACCGATGCTGGTGTGTTTACGTCCCCATAACTTAGCAGTTCGGCAAAAGAGACCAATAGAATAAGTACTAGGCTTACAAAGAATAAGCCCTGGGGTTGATTTTCTCGACTAAAGGCAGTGCTCCAGCATGGCCACAGTCAAATGACTGAAACAAGTAAAAGAGTAAATGAGTAAATGCTATCAGCAGGGCTGTGATATCATATATTCCAAAGACCCAGTGTTCAGCACTATAATTGCTGCCCCTTTAAGCCACACCTCCAATATCCAGTCTTGTCAATAAGTAAAATATTAAAATTATGCAATCTAAGCCATTTTTCAATTTATCGTTTCAATGATGTGAATAAAATGAAACAATAAAAATTAAAAAATGAAAAACTAAAAAGATTTGCTACACAGCTCACCTGTTTCCAATCAAATTTAACTCATTATAGTAACTAGATTAGAAGATGTCTCTCGTTAATTAATTGACAGTTAATTAAATAGAAGTTGAAACTAACTTTGTAAGACATTCCTGGTAAATATCTAGCTGGTAGCAGAAATTCTCTTTCCTTGAGTTCATTTAGAGAACTATCTAAGAAATAGGGTAGTGGTGGTAGTGGTGGTGGTCGTCGTCATTGTCATTGTTATTGTTGTCATCATCATCGTCATCATTGTCATCTTCATCATCATCATTGTTGAGGTGATAGGGGTGGCAATAGGCCAATGGTGGTGATGATGATGGTAGTGGTAGCTGTAGTGATAGTGGTAATAATGGTGTTGTTGTTGTGGTGGTGGTGGCAGAGGTGGTAATTGTGGTGGGGGCGAATGTGGTGGGGGCGAATG
>NC_068998.1:45619191-45619917 GCF_001194135.2 Octopus bimaculoides
TGGCTGCAGCGGTGGTTGTGGCAGTGGTAGTGGTGGGAGAGCTGTGGCAGTGGTGGTGGCAGCAGTGATGGTGTTGTGGTGGCTACCGTGGCAGTGGTGGTAGCAGCGGTAATGGTGGTGGTGGTGGTGGTGGTGATGGTAGTTGTGACTGATTGTGACTCAGATTTTGTTTTTGTTCACTTGTCCCCTGATGTGGCACAAATTTTACAACACAACACAACACATCGTTAGTACTTTTCTTTAAAAAACAATCATCTGGTACTAAATTTTACAGGTACCATCTTCTTCAGAAACTTCTTGGACAAACAAAGAAAACCTGTACAGGACTCCAGCATCCACATCGATAATGCATGCTATCCCTGTTCATTGTTATGGAAGGTTTATTTATATTGGGAGCCAATTTCAGTGGATGTTTTTCCTGTATGAAATCTCTGACATTACTAATAACATTGAGCATGGTTCAAACTACCTCCCCCACAACCCCTAAACCGATGGGCCTGTTGTAACATTAGGAAGGTTTCCACTATTGTTTTTCTCAGTTTGAAACACTGACATAAGAAGCTTGCTTCCCAACCACATGGTTCCAGGTTCAGTCCCACTGTGTAGCACCTTGGGCAAGTGTCTTCTACTACAGCGCTGGACCAACCAAAGCCTTGTGAATGGCTTTGCTACATGGAAAGAAGCCTGTTGTGTATGTGTGCGTGTAAACATATATATATATATATA
>NC_068998.1:45620236-45622735 GCF_001194135.2 Octopus bimaculoides
ATATATATATATATATATAATATTAAATAACAGGGGAAGGATTCAGTATTAAATCTTTATTGGGTACAACATATGTTTCGACCCATCAGTCTAGGTCTCATCAGATACATCAATAATGATATGTCTCACTACACATTTTTAGTGTTCTACTCAAATATAAACACACATATACACATATATATCAGTGCATGTATGTGTGTGTGTGTTTGTATGTGTCCTTATGTCTGTGTTTGTCTCACACCACCACTTGACAAACCAGTGTTACTGTGTTTAGGAACCTGGAACTTTGTGGTTCAATAAAAGGGTCAACAGCATAAGTACCAGCAGACGGACAATTCATCGACAGACAGTAGGCTGATAGACAACTTACCAACAGGACAATTGACCGATTGGACAATTTTCTGGTTCTATCAGTAACATAGGTATACCTTTTGTATAAAAGGTTTCTGCTTCCTTGTTCCCTTTTGATGAACTCCATGAGCTGATTGTCCAATCAGTGAATTGTCCAATCGGTGAATTGTCCAATCAGTGAATTGTCTGTCAGCGAATTGTCTGCACATGTAAGTACCAAGCTTAAAAAAAATAACGAGTAGAGGTTTTAAAATTACAGCAGCTATGAACCTGGCTGGGATCAACTTCCTTGGCACTTACCAAAACCTAGATTCCAACATCTACAAACCCTTCCTTATGACGAATGAGAATTTTAGATATATAAATATGTGTGTGTGTTGTGTGCTGCATGTGTTGTATGTGTACATATCTATTTGTCTATCTATCTATCTATCTATCTATTTATCTCTATCTCTCTGTCTGTCTATCTATCTATACACACACACACACACACACACACACGCACATATATATTTATGTACACGTGTATGTGTATCTATCTATCTATCTATCTATCTATCTATCTATCTATCTCTGTCTTTCTGTCTGTCTATCTATTTATACACACACACACACATATATATTTATGTACACTTGTATGTGTATATGTATGCATCTATCTATCTATACATCCATCTATCTATATGTATGTGCATGTGTGTGTGCATGTGTGTGTGTGTGTGTGTGTGTGTGTATTCTACAGAAAATAAAGGAATTCTCAAATGCAGGATGGCTGTGAAGACAGATTACAATTACTTTATTTTATGTGGAATACCGACTCACTTGATGCTTATAAATTTGTTTACAAAACGTTCTCACACACACACACACACACACACACGAATATATATCCCTGGTTTGTTATCATATAGGTTACATATGTTAATACCGAGTGAGTGTTGAAGTGTTTGAGAATGATAATACGTTTATGTGAAAATAGCAATCTGTTGCCCTCTCAAAATGTAATACCCTCGAATAACAGTGCATAAATATTTCTAAAATCTTATCCTCATCAAGAAAGCAAAAAGACTTCAGCCACTCATCTGATAACAGACATGTTTTGACTGACTCCTTGAAATCATCTCAATTTTCATGCAGGACATTGGGACATTGGGAGTTACTGGAAGAAAGGGGGGGAACACTGGAGGGAATATTGATGTCCTCCAACACATCTGGAAGATGAATAAATATACGTGCAACTTGGCATGTTAATGTTAAATGAGATTAAACTTTGGAGTTGTTTGATAAGTTTAAAGATCGAATATCTTGAACTTACTGAGAAACCTTTTACGCTGTTTTTCTTTCAATTAAACTTGAATATAATACAGAATACAGTAAAATAATTTTGTCATTATCAAGCAGATGTTTGAAGCATAAATTTATATGGATTTTTTTGTTATCAAACTAATGTTTGAAATATAAATTAGTTTCATATTTTGGTGCAAGGCCAGCAATTTCTGGGGAAGAATTAAGTCGGTTACATCAGCCCCAATGTTCAACTGGTACTTATTTTGTTGACCCAGAAAGGATGAAAAGCAAAGTCAGCCTCGGTAGTATTTGAACTCAGAATGTAAAGAGAGATGAAATGCGTCTAGGCATTTTGCCTGGCATGCTAACAACTCTGCCTGGAGGAGGTAGTGCTGCCCTGGGTCAAGAAGGTGGCTGCTGGAAAACCAACTCCCCAGATTGCATCTCCCTTGATTATTATGTGTGGGGTGCAATTGAGACCAACAAAACTCCTTGTAGCACTAAAGATGAACTGAAGGCAAGGATTATGACAGCATTCACCAACTTCAACAAGGAGGCCATCCAGGAGATTCCAAAGTCGTCTGGGGACTAATGATGAACTGAAGGCAAGGATTATGACAGCATTCACCAACTTCAACAAGGAGACCATCCAGGAGATTCCAAAGTCGTCTGGGGGAAGACTTCTGAAGCCAATGGCGATTTTAGCAAGTAAGTTTACTCTTTAGTATTTCAAGATATTTTTATGCAATTTTGGTAAATATATCTGTTAAAATGAGATATCAGTGTTATTTTCATTTTTGCATAATTTAGACAACAGTTTATTCACCACACTACATATATATATTTCACAATATATATATC
>NC_068998.1:45623158-45625810 GCF_001194135.2 Octopus bimaculoides
GGAGGAGGAGGAATACGGTGATTTGATAATCTCCATAATTTAGCAATCACAGAAGATTGATGTGTGAAGTTGTGTTGATCAATTTAAAGTGTGAATAATGTGCTTGTCTGAGAGAGGGAGAGAGAGAGAGAGTGGAAGTGTGTATATGCATGTGCGTATCTGTATGTTTATGTGTATGTGTGAATATGAGTGTTTGTCATTCTATGTATGTCTATGTTTGTATGTGATTGTGTGTGTGTATGTGTGTGTGTGTCCCTGTGTGTGTGTGTGTGTGTGTGTGTGTCCCTGTGTGTGTGTGTCCCTGTGTGTGTGCACGGTGTCTGAGTCTGTGTTTGTTGATATGTGAGTGTCTGTATCTGTGTGGTGTGTCATATGTGCATGTGTCCATGTGTGGGGATGTCCGTTGGTTCGGTGGAGGTGTCCATGGGTCGGTCGGTAGGGGTGTCTGTGTGCGTGTGTGTGTGTGCATGTGATATGATTTGTGTGCAACTGTTTGTCTTTATGTGTACGTGTGTATATATGTGTGTGATGTATCCTTATGTTTATATATATATATATATATATATATATATATATATATATAAGTGTATGTGTGTGTGTGTGTGTGTGTGTGTGTAAGCATGATACATGAAATAATACTAGAGTTCACTCACAGATATGTCTTCATTGAAAATTTGATAAAATATCACAACACACTCTCGAACTTTGAAGTATTATCTTATTACAAAGATGTCACAATTTTAATGGCATCATCAATGTTTAGAAATTCTTCAATTCAGCCAACCACATTTTGAAACTTGCTGCCATCTCTAGTCCACAACGATGACATTTCTTTGAAAGGAATCCCATTCTCTGAAACCATTTTATATAGATGCCAGAATGAAGGAAGCGGTGATCTATGCTAAAATAGAAATATTTCATAATTATGTGTAGTTTGCTGGCTGGATTACTTATTACTGTTTCAATGACTGTGAGTTCAGAATGTTACTTCTGATTCCAGGCTTGGCTGTGTGGTCAAGAAGTTTGGTTCTCAGCCACGTGGTTTTAAGTTCAGTCCCACTGTGTGGCACTTTGGTGCACACGTTTCTTCGCTCTGAATGAATTTGATAGGTGGAAACTACACAGAAGCCTGTCTTGTGTATGTATATAGTACACACACACGCACACATACGCACGCATACACACACACACACGCATACTTACATATACTATACACATACATACATGTGTGTGTGGGTTGACCTGATAGATAGATAGATATTTATTAGTTATTACTCTACCTTGTTTTGCATCTAGGTGCTTACTTGTGTGTGTGTGCATGTGTGTGTGAGTGTGTCTGTGTGTACACATACATACATACATACATACATGCAAACTACTTGGTGACCTTACTAGTGTTGGTAGCATGAATAAGCACCCAGTCCACTCTGTAAAGTGGTTGGCATTAGGAACTGTAGAAACCATGCCAAAACAGACATTGGAGCTGCACAAAGTAGTCTGACCTGTGGGATCCTATCAAATGATGATGATGATGATATATTCACCTACTCTGAAACAATAGTTTCCCGTGTCTGAACTTCTTGTTTCAAACAAGAGTACTTTTCGTGCAACCCCTTCGCTAGAAGCCTACCAAAAGCTAAGTTTTGCTCCCTTTCACAGACCTATTTCAAAATAGACTTTACTGGGATGTTTGCATTTCATTTAAACTGAAACTCATTTTCATGTATTCGTGTGTTCATGAAAAGGTTGATTACTATAGCCATTAATTAATTAAAAAAAAAAAATTCTTCGATTAAATAGCTATTACTATTCGTCAATTGAATGTGAAGAAAAAAATAAATATTGAGAGAGGGTGAAGAAGGATCAGTGATTGATCAAGTGAGAGAAAATTTATTGAATGGAAAATCCCGATTGGATTAAATTGGCAAATAATGATATCATCCGTAAAAGACATTTTTTTCCACTGAAAGAATTAAGTGCCAGCCAAAACAAGATCACAATGAAGAAATTCTAAAAGAAGAAACTGTAATGGACATTTAGGAATTACGTTGATAATATCATCCTTAAAGAATTATGGAAATTCCTTCATTATTTTTCATTTCATTAACCAAGCAGAACTTGAACAGATTCACACCAACTTCACCGCAGCCCTCACTTTCCAATATTCAATTAAATGCAGACAAGGAGTAAGACAGAGGTCCTATCCTGTCAAGACAAAAAGCCCCATTGGATTAAATTGGCAAATGGAGACGGTTTCTGAAAAGTATATCATTTGGCTTTTCACCAATTCAATTAGCAAATGAAATTGTGAAGTTGCATCCAATATTTCCAAGATGAAGCTTTCAAGACGGAGGATTTCTGAGAAAGGGTTTTATCATTGATATAAAAGTAAGAAATCAAATTGAAAGTAACTTCTTCCCCCTTCTCTGTTCTAGTCTAATAAATAACAGTAGATCTAAATATTAGTTTTCGTCTGAATTCATATCAACACACTCACATGCATATGCACATGCTCACACACATACACACATACAAAGGCGGAGAGCTGGCAGAACCGTTAGCACACCGGACGAAATGCTTAGCGGTATTTCGTCTGCCGCTACGTTCTGAGTTCAAATTCCGCCGAGGTCGACTTTGCCTTTCATCCTTTCG
>NC_068998.1:45625820-45626640 GCF_001194135.2 Octopus bimaculoides
TTCCGCCGAGGTCGACTTTGCCTTTCATCCTTTCGGGGTCGATTAAATAAGTACCAGTTACGCACTGGAGTCGGTATAATCGACTTAATCCATTTGTCTGTCCTTGTTTGTCCCCTCTGTGTGTAGCCCCTTGTGGGTAGTAAAGAAATGTCGCACACATACACATATATACTTACATATATATGGATATTTATATCTATGTATGTGTGCGTGTGTGTGTGTGTGTGTGTGTGTGTGTAGACATTAACCCTTTAGCATTCAGATTACTTTGTCTAATGTAATGCTTACTTGTCCACATTGTTTCGAAAGAGCAGTAGCTCTTGAAATACGCACTACACCCATTACACCCATTACCTATTTTTTCTGTCTTAAATAGGTAATAGGTAAAGTGGTTGCCGTTACAAAGGGCATCCAGCCATAGAAACCAAGCCAAAATCAGACTGGAGCTTTGTACAACTCTGTGGCTTGCCAGTTCCAGTCACACAATCGAACCCATCCCAGCATGGTTGTTGTTGTTGTTGTTGTTATTGGCACTCCATCGCTTACGACGTCGAGGGTTCCAGTTGATCTGATCAACAGAACAGCCCGCTCATGAAATTAACATGCAAGTGGCTGAGCACTCCACAGACACGTGTACCCTTAACGTAGTTCTTGGGGATATTCAGCGTGACACAGTGTGACAAGGCTGACCCTTTGAATCACAGGCACAACAGAAACAGGAAGTAAGAGTGAGAGAAAGTTGTGGTGAAAGAGTACAGCAGGGTTCGCCACCATCCCCTGCTGGAGCATTGTGGAGCTTTAGGTATTTTCGCTCAATAAA
>NC_068998.1:45627471-45629246 GCF_001194135.2 Octopus bimaculoides
CGGCGGCGGCAGTGGCGGTGGTGGTGGTGGTGATGGTGGTGGTGGTGGTGCTGGGGGGAAACAGAGCAAGTTATCTTCAGAGCTGATGCTTTATCCTAATAAACAGAATTCACTAATAGAATCCAAGCAGCAGGTGGTAGTGCTGAATGGGGTAACATGTTAACCCTTTTGATATCAACCCACCTGAGACCATCCCAATGCTCTTTGATACAAACTTCCTGTTTAAAACAATCTAAATTAAAGCTGGTCATCAAAATTAGGTGCGATCGTGACTGTGTGGTAAGAAGCTTTCTTCCCAGCCACATGATTCTGGGTTCAATCCCACTGCATGGAACCTTGGGTAAGTGTCTTCTGCTATAGCCCCCACCTAAAGCCTTGTGAGTGGATTTGATAGATGGAAACTGAATGAAGCCCCATCATATATATATGTATGTGTTTATGTGCGTGTATCTGTGTTTGTTCCCCTGCCATCGTTTGACAACCGATGATGGTGTGTTTATGTCCTCGTAACTAAGTGATTCAGCAAAAGAGTTTGATAGAATAAGTACTAGGCTTACAAAGAATAAGTCCTGGTGTTGATTTCTTTGCCCAAGATGCCATGCAGTGGAACTGAACACTGAACCATGTGGTTGTGAAGCAAACTTCTTGCCACACAGCCATGTCTGTGCCAATGTCAATGTTATTTTAGTAAATTCTTTATTATTTTCAAAATTAAATGACTAAAAAGCAACATATTTCTACAAAAATACAGGTCATTGTCGACTTAAGACCTATTCGACTTTACAATGATCGGTGCACCTGTTCCTGGCAGCAATAATGAATATTCCAGTTGAAATCTAATGGGTTTAATTTCTTAGAAATTAACCCATCTTCGGATGATGTCAGCCAACAAACACTTCCCCTAGATTTGGGTATGTCTCCACTGTGTCGGATGACTATTCTGTCTCGGAGACGTTGAGGCAACCTCGTATTTGTTTATAAGGCATCTGCTTGAGACTCCAACATTTTTTACTAACACCAGTATAATAGTATAATACAGAATGCTGTGTGTGACTTTTATCTGAGAATGTACCTTAAGAATGTAAAAATATAAAACAAAGCTATGTATAGACCTATAGGCCGACTTACGTCCAAATCAACTTACGATCAGTCAGTCAGAACCAATTGTGGTCGTAAGTCGACGACGACCTGTACAGTAATGAAAAGGTTAAGCATACAAACAGAAAAAAATATACAGTTCATCCATTGGGGCCCCATATAGTTTGCAGCTTGGGCCAACATGAAGTTGTGATAAAATGCACTTACACAAAGAGCCATGCTGTGGAATCAGAACCAGAACAATAAGAACAATGGATATAATTATGATTGTATACGAAGTGCTGTTGTTTAGCTGGTGAGCATGAGTTTAACCCCTGAGTTAGTCTGTGATGTATTTTCTGGTTGAAGTATAATGAACCATCGGCATTGCAGGTATTAGAGTCTCTAATAAGAGGAAAAGTAGGTAGGCAGGCAGGTAGGTAGGTAGGTAGGTAGGTAGGTAGGTGGGTGGGTAGGTGGATGGATGGATGGATGGATGCGTAGTTAAAGAAATAGAATAAGATAGATGGATGATCGGTTAGAAAGATGAATATATAGAAGGGTTCAATAGATATGAATACACACACACACACACACATATATGTCTGTGTGAGTATGAGTGTGTGTGTGAATGTATATGTTATATGTGCATGTATTCATGTTTATATATTATATATATATATATATATATATATATA
>NC_068998.1:45632770-45633358 GCF_001194135.2 Octopus bimaculoides
TGTGTGTGTGTGTGTGTGTGTGTGTGTGTGTGTGTGTGTGTGTGTGTGTGTGTCTGTGTGTTTGTGTGTATGTGTATGTGTGTGGTAGGGAGAGAGAGAAGAAGAAAGCCAAATGAGAAATGTGTTAAATTTAGTTTTGTTCATTAAACAGAAAGAATTACAAGTTTAGTGCTAATTAAGTCACTATGCCATGTGCTAATGAGCTTACCTAATTAAACATCCTTAAACTACAAATGTAAACATGCTAATGTAGAAGCCTCTACATAGTCAAGCGGTTTTCTAGAAAAAGCAGCCAGCTCTCCCTCAAATCCCATTGTACTGTCTTAAAGTAGGAAGGTCACATTGGATAATATAGTCCTTCATATACTTAGCCCTAGGAAAAAGATGGGGTGGTCAAAGCTGGAATGTTTCTGATTATATGTCTACTAAATCAGTGCTGACCTCAGGTTAAAATGCATCAAATAATGAGGGGGTACCCAACAGAAACCGAAATTTTGCAATATTATTTTATTCACTTGCTTTTCCATGTTTACACATTTCTTGTCTTCAAAGTATTTTCCATTTGAAGCAATGCATTGATCAAGATGC
>NC_068998.1:45634006-45639162 GCF_001194135.2 Octopus bimaculoides
AGTACAGCAGGGTTCGCCACCATCCCCTGCCGGAGCCTCGTGGAGCTTTAGGTGTTTTCGCTCAATAAACACTCACAGCGCCCGGTCTGGGAATCGAAACCACGATCCTATGACCGCGAGTCCGCTGCCCTAACCACTGGGCCATTGTGCCTCCACTCAAGGTTTCTCATACACAGGCACATTGTGATGAAACCACCACTCTCCACTTTGCCACAGGTCGAGGCATTTTTATTTCACTGCATTTCGCAAATGCTTCAGAACTGCCAAGTAAAATGTCTGGTTAACAGTTTGACCAGGAGGAACAAATTCTGTGCGGACAATTCCTTTCGCATCGATAAAAAACAAATTAACATTGTCTTGAAACAGGACTTCACTTAATGTTCTTTTTTGGGGGCATGGTGACATTGAATGCTTCTATTGACATGATTGCTGCTTCGTTTCCAGGTAGTAGCCATAGCACCAGCTTTAATCACCAATGCTGACCTTTAAAAAATGGTCCAGGTCAACTTCCAGCTATTCTTTCAGTTCACAGCACGCATACTGTCGTGACTGCTTTTGATCTTCGATAAGCCAGCAAGGCACAAATTTTTTACAACTCTTTTCATTTGCAATTCCTCGCTCAAAATTCACTGCCAGGGGCTCCAGGACATACCAGTCATCTCAACAAGTTCGGCAATTATTTGGCAACTGTGTTTAATGAAATACCTGGTGGCTTTTGTTTCAGCCCTTTGTTTTTGGGTGACATATTTAAAAACCATCAGGCTTTAAAAAAAAATAAAATAAAAGGTGTGGCTTATAGGCAAAAGTATCTTTTCCAGACAAGTTGTATGGTGTCCTTCATATTTTTAAGAGAGTAAAGTCTTATTCAATGAAGATTTAACTGCTATTTCTTGTAAGTGAAGATTGTTGCTGGTGATGGTGTCAATGTTATTATATCCTTTATATTAAAATCTTAGCTGTTATTGTATAACATAAATTTACATATATTTACACAAAACTCACATACACGAAACATATGGCCACACACACACACACACACACACACACACACACACACACACACACACACACAGATATGTATATATGTAAATTCTGCCTGAAGCAGGGATATATCTATTTAAAGCATACAAGACAAGATAGTGACAGTGAAATATGAAGCCATAAACAAACTCTATGTAATCATTCATTGAGGCTGTGAGTTGCTGTGTCTAGAATTACAGAGAATTAACGCAGAGATTTCTCTTATCTCTTGCATTTAGCAGCTTTCAAGCTTTACATTGAATACTCTTCTATGCTCTCTAGAATCTTGGATGTACAACAGCTTGGCTTGTCTTGACTTGTCTCGACTTGGCGGCTTGGCATGGTTTGGTTTAACTAGGCTTGGCTTGTCTTTCCTTGTTTTGGAAGTCATTGTGGTGACCGATGACAGTGCCGCCTGATTGGCACCCATGCCAGTGGTATGTAAAAAGCACCATTTGAGTGTGGTCGATGCTAGTGCTGCCTGACTGGCTCCCATACTGTTTTTTTGTTGGCACTCCGTCGCTTATGATGTCGAGGGTTCCAGTTGATCCGATCAATGGAACAGCCTGCTCGTGATATTAACGTGCAAGTGGCTGAGCACTCCACAGACATGTGTACCCTTAACGTAGTTCTCGGGGATAATCAGCGTGACACAGTGTGTGACAAGGCTGACTCTTTGAATTACAGGCACAACAGAAACAGGAAGTAAGAGTGAGAGAAAGTTGTGGTGAAAGAGTACAGCAGGGTTCGCCACCATCCCCTGCCGGAGCCTCGTGGAGCTTCAGGTGTTTTCGCTCAATAAACACTCACAACGTCCGGTCTGGGAATCGAAACCGCGATCCTATGACTGCGAGTCCACTGCCCTAACCACTGGGCCATTGTGCCCCCACAGCTCCCATACTAGTGGTATGTAAAAAGCACCATTCGAGCATGGTCGTTGCCAGTGCTGCCTGACTAACTCCTGTGCTGGTGGCACATAAAAAGCACTGTTCAAGCAGGGTCGATATCAGTACTGCCTAACTGGCCCTTGTGCCAGTGGCTTGTAAAATGCATCCACTACACTCTCAGAGTGGTTGGCGTTAGGAAGGGCATCCAGCTGTAGATACATTGCCAGATTGGATTGGAGCCTGGTGCAGCCTTCAAGCTTGCCAGCCCTCAGTCAAACCATCTCAGTTAAATGATGATGATGATGATGATGATAATCATGATGTTGATAATGATGATGATGATGATATATAGATAGATAGATAGATAGATAGATAGATAGATAGATATAGATGTACATTAAGATATGTGCACCCATTTATATACACACATATGTATATATGTGTGCATATACGCATAAGGGAGAAAGCAAGAGAGAGGGAAAAGAGATTTTTTCATATAAAATATTATTGGTCAGAAATTACTGTCATATATCTTCATTTGTACTTTATTCTTATATTTTTTTAATGTTTTATTCATGCATTATTTTTATTATTTTCTTTTCAACCGGAATGGAAAAGAAATTTTTACTTGCTCGTCTTGAAAGCCATCACGTAATTTACCTGGTGCAAACATAAAATTTCTGTCATCTGTCATAACTCTTGCTAATGATGCTTTTAACTTTAAAGTCTTGTACAAAGTTATTTCATTAATTGAATCAGGTGTAAAAAAAAGAAACAAAAGCAAAAAAAAAAAAGTGACAAAAATTCATTTTTCAATTTATTTTTTTCTGTTTTGTAAATGAATGTCAAAAAATATTGTTTTTGAGTTAGTTAATTATTTTTATTACATATATATATATATATATATATATATGTATGTATGTATGTATGTATGTGTATGTATGTATGCATGCATGCATGCATGTATGTATGTATGTATGTATGTATGTATATAGATAGATAAAAAGATAAGTACATATATACATGCATACATATGTGTGTGTGTGTGTGTGTGTATTTATATATATAAATATATATATGTATATATTTATATATATATGTATGTATATGTGAGTGTGTGTGTATGTATGTGTGTGTGTGTATATATATATATATATATAGCTCCTTAAAGCTATCATAACTGCGTTCCACCAATGCTACTACTGGTGATATCATCAAATTTTGAATTTATCCACAGATGATATGAACAGTAGTGACATCTAACTTCAAATCTCAGTGTTTGAATATTTCATTTAAATATATGTATATATATATATATATATTTATATATATTATATATATTATGTATATATTATATATGGTCATTATATGTATATATATATATATATCGCTCCATATATATATTTCTCCATCACTCCCCACCCCCCTGTAAATGTGAATAAACATGTAGCCCCTCTACAGCAAGAAACCTGCCCTGCTCTGGCCTTTTTCTCACATATTTTAACCTTCATGCCACTTAGCATAGAGCAAACCAACTTACCTTTTGGGTATGTAGTCTTGACACATTCATTCTGCTTCTCCCATCATATTCTCTCCTTTCTCTCGTCCTCTTACCCTGTTCCTTCTCTTTCATCACTCCCTCTTCTATTCACCCTTATAGTTATATTCCCATGAATGAACAGAGACGGTGTGATTGAGTGAACACTCTTTAATGTTGCTGGGGATAAGGTTACCTCACTTGTGTTGGTGTCACAGTAAAATGCATCTATTACATTCCATTAAGTAGTTGGTAGTAGGAAAAGAAACGAGGAAGTGCATCCAGCCATAGAAACGATATCAAAATTGGAATATACAAGTGTAATGAGGCCCCTGAAATGTCTAGGAAAGTATTAACTCCAAATAGAAACTAACTTGGAATGTGATGATATACCTACGTCATGTCAGCATGGAAGCTATGTGGCCAAGAATTTACAGTCTCGGGATCATGATCAGAAGATTGTTAGTTCAATTCTTGAACCAGCAGTACAGTTACCCTTGGTCCTGTCTTTTCAACTGAAAATGAGGACCAGCTAAGTGCTGATATAGGCCTCTTTTTCTCCAGGTATTATATACTCAATGTTCCACAAGGTCACACGTGGAAAAGCCAAGAGGAGGTTTCTATCTACTCATAACTACACAAACAGCTGATATGTTTGTCTTCAGAGCAATGAGGCACATTTAGCCATCCTTAACCCTTTAGCATTCAGATTTCTCTATCAAATGTATTACTTATTTATTCACATTGATTTGAATTAGTAATGCACTACCTTGTAGCTGTGGGATTTCAATGACACGATTGTTTATTACCTCCACTTTAGCGAAGGCAGAGGTATTGTTTTCAGTCGTGTTTGTTTGTCCATGGACAAGATATCTCAAGAACTGTTGGATGGATTCGAATGAAACTTTCAGAGATGTTTGGCCTCATAACTGGCACAAACTAATTAGATTTGGGGATCGATCCAGTACCAGACAAGGGTTCTAGATTATTTTTTATATTTACTTTATTTTACATGATTACAATCTTATGTTGACTTTCAAGTCTTTCTCAATTACCTCAATACTAAACCACACACATCTTTGTGAACTCGTGAAAAATTATTGGAGCTTGGTTGGGAAGTGATGTCACATCCACCATATATCCCTGACTTTGTACCATCAGATTACCATTTATTTAAAAGTTGGCAAAATTCTTTCAACATTGATGATGACCTGAAATCACACTTGCTTCAGGTTTTGGTTGATAAGAACCAGAAGTTCTATGAGCACAGAATCATGAAGTTGCCAGAAAAATGGCAGAATGTTGTCGAACAAAATAAAAAATATATAATTGATTAAATTTCATTCTTTTTATGAAAAAAGAATGACTATTATTTCACACCAAAAAACCAAAATTACTTTCTTATTTCTTTATTGGCCACAAGGGGCTAAACATAGAGGGGACAAACAAGGACAGACAAAGGGATTAAGTCGATTACATCGACCCCAGTGCATAACTGCTACTTAATTTTTCAACCTCGAAAGGATGAAAGGTAAAGTTGACCTCGGCGGAATTTGAACTCAGAACATAAAGACTGACGAAATACCGCTTAGCATTTCGCCCAGCATGCTAATGTTTCTGCCAGCTCACCGCCTTTTCTGCCAACCCAGTATATATAAGCTATATATTTGAATTGAAACAGACTGGCGTCCCGTCCAGGTGGGGAACTTATA
>NC_068998.1:45641697-45642643 GCF_001194135.2 Octopus bimaculoides
ATTTATAGGATCATGCTCAAAGAGGTATCGTCACTCGCACGCACCATCTTTGCTACATTCACCCACCTTAGATAGATAGATAGATAGATAGATAGATAGATAGATAGATAGCTAGATAGATAGATAGATAGAAAGATAGATAGATAGATAGATAGATAGATAGATAGATAGATAAATTAGATAAAGAGATTAGATAGATAGATAGATATCTTTTTATTATGGCTACACAGGGCTAAATACAGAAAGTGGACAAAATACAATGTAAAGCTTTTCTTTTGGGGGAAAAAAAATAGGGAGAAAGTGGGGTAGAATTTCGATGAAAAGGGATCTTGAAAAAATAAAAAAGATTAGATTAGATAGATAGACAGGTTGTAGTGGTGTTAGTTTTGGTACTGGTTGTGTATCTATTTATACATTAAACATTGGCTGTTTGCATTGGTGCTGTGTGTGTGTGTGAGAAGCTGAAGAACTAACATGCTCTGAGGAGACCTGTCCGACTCATGCCTGTGTGGAGAAACAGATGCTACAAAAGAATTATTACATGACATGCTGATACGATGATTATGATATTGACATATGTATGTGCTTGTGTGGGTGTGTGACTGTGTGTGCGCTTGTGTGTGTCTATGCATATGTACCATATATATATATATATATATATATATATAATGGCTGTGACGAATTATGAATGAATTGGTAAGAGATATGAGTAATTAATCATGAACGATTTGCTGAATCAACCAATAGCTGTAAATAATTTCTTACATTTATTGAACTCATACGGTGTGTATAATAATTTATATCACATTCACATTACAACTGTTATCACACTGAGACTGACAACACCATACCAGCTCCACCACCAACACCAACACCACTACTACCACCACAGCTACCACCACAGCTGCAACCACTACCACCACTGCTACCACCACTACTAACATTT
>NC_068998.1:45642718-45647296 GCF_001194135.2 Octopus bimaculoides
ACTGCCATCACCACCATTACCAATTTCGCCATCTCCACCACCACAACCACCACCACAACCACCACCACAACCACAACCACCACCACAACCACCACCACAACCACAACCACCACCTTCACTACCTCTGGTATCACCATGATTGCTATCACTATAATTGTCATCATTATTCCACCCTCCCTACCACTACTTCCACCCTCTTCCTCTACATAACATCTACTTCAATTACCACATGTACTGCAACCACCATCAACACCACCACCACCACCACTAACATCTCTACCTCAACTTTTTCTCTCTCATTAATCATCTTTCTCCAATTCATTATGATAAATATGGCTTCTATTTTCAGATGTAAGAGGCGAGACTGCAGTTAACCGAATCACTCTGAAATCCAGCATATGACTGGTACTCTCTCTTATCAATTTCACCAGGATTTGAAAACACAGTGTTATGTTAATATCGGTTTCAAATTTTGGCACAAGGCCAGCAATTTTGGAGTAAGGGGTAAGTCAATTACTTTGATCCAAGTACTCAACTAGTACATCTTTTATTGACCTCGAAAGAAAAAACAAAATTGCCCACGGCAGAATTTGAACTCAGAACGTAAAGATGGATGAAACACCATTCAGCATTTTGCCTAACATGCTAATGCTAATATTCCATTCTACTATAGGCACAAGGCCTGAAATTGCTCAACCAAGTGCTCAACTGGTACTCATTTTAATGATTCTATTTGAACTCGGAATGTGAAGACATGAAATGCCACTCAGCGTTTTGGCCAGCATACTAAGGATTCTGCTCACTACTTTTGCTAATGTTAATATTGGTTTCAACTTTTGACACAGGGGTCAGTAAATCCAGGAGAGGGGTAAGCCAATTACATCAACTCTGATGCTCAAATGGTACTCATTTTATCGACCCCCAAAATGATAAAAGGCAAAACTGGTCTCAACAAAATTTGAACTCAGAACACAAAGACAGACAAAATGCCATAAAGCATTTTGTCCAGCATGTTAACGCTTCTGCCAGTTCCACTGCCTTTGCTAATGCTTGTATTAGTTTTGAATTTTTGGTACAATTTCAGGGGAGGGGGTAAGTCATTACATCGACCTCAATTGGTACTTATTTTATCAACTGGTACTTATTTTATCAACCCCAAAAGCATAAAAGGCAAAGATGACCTCAGCAGAATTTGAAACCAGAACATAGTGACAGACAAAATATTGCTAAGCATTTTTCCCAGCATGCTAACAATTTTGCCAAGTTGCTGCCCTTGCTAATGGTGACTAATTAACCCCAGCACATAACTGGTATTCTATGTATGGGATTTATTATTTCCAATTAGGAAAATATACTTAACACTTTAACATTTAAATCGACCATATCTGGCCCAGAATATTCCATCTGTTTTAAGTTCAAATTAGCCAGATCTAGCTTTTCACATTTATGCTATGATATCATTGTAAAAATTAAAACAAATCACGTCATTGAAATCTCAAAGCTATGAGATAATGCATGATTAATTCAAAACAATGTGAATAAAAAAGGCATTACATCTGACAGAGTAATTTGAATGCTAAAGGGTTAAAAAGACAAATTGAATGGTGATGCAATGAAAAAAAACTAACCAATGATACTCCATTGTTGTTCTTCAAATTCATTGACTGACATCAGCAAAAAACTGATGAATTAAAGTTGTTGAACGCAAATATGTTCAGCTTAAAATAAGTTAACTCATATTAGAAGAGAACAGACAAGGTTTGAGAGCTAAGCAGGTGTTAGAACAGAGAACAGAACACAGTCATGCATTCGTGCCAGGTTCAATTAAATATCAGATGATGTTTGGCAGCCAGACTTACCAAATGTGAAGATTCTGCAACATGAATGACCTAACTTCTGTTAGCTCAAGGGACACTCATGGCTGATGATATATGCATTCCATGCACTCTTTCTATACACTCTCTCTTTCTCCAAATTACCTCCCTCTCCCGCCATTAATGGTGTTGAAAATCCAATGAAGGAGCCTTGAATCTAGTTTAGAAATTGTTGGTAAGAAATCTTGAAATGTAACTGAATAATGACATACATACATACATATATACATACATATGCATATATACGTGTATGCACATGTTTGCATATATATATATATATATATATATCATCATCATCATCATCATTATTTAACATTCATCTTCCATGCTGGGTTGGACAATATATATATGTATGTGTATGTGTGTGTGTATACATAGATACATACGCATATACATTCATATATAAATCTATACATGCCCACATACATACTTAGATGCATAACTACATGCATATACACACACTCATGTGAGCATATGTATACATACTCACATGCACACAACAAACACACACACACACACAGCCAACCAACACAGCAAACCAACACATACACCTGCTACTTAAAATCATTATCCTAATGAGAATATAAAATCAGATGTGCAAATCATGTGTACATTGTTGAATGTTGTCTCTACTCAATAAGTAAACTCACATTTATTTAGTTGGAAATATATTAAATGATAACAAGATGAAAAACAGTTAAAATAAATTTAGTCAATGTTAGCAAAAGAAGACAAATTATTATTTGTATATGATGTAAAACTATAAAACTGTTTCCTTGGGAAGTGGGGTATGTGACCTGTCTTGCCTTTTCTTGAAGGTTTGCCAACGAAGTCTAACATCTTTGTTTGACTTTCTAATGATCAAATAGGCTTTTATCTCCATAACTAATTCTCATATGGGCAGCATCCAAGATGAGTTCAATCTATCTATCTGTAGATCTTTCACTTCATGCTAAAAAGTGTGTGATTTAGTGTAAGGAGTGGCGTATGTATTTACCCGTTATTTAAACATAGTAATTTACAACATTTGCAAATAGTTTTGCAAATGAGCAAGTTTCAGTTTATTCAAACATAAACTGAAACATTTTTATTTGGAAAAAGAGTTGCAAATGTTGTAGAATGTTTCCTAACAACCTTTTGTTTTATCATTTAGCTTCAATTGAATATGATGGCTTACCAACCACATGGTTCTGGGTTCAGTCCCACTGCATGGCACCTTGTGCAAGTGTCTTCTATTATAGCCTCAGGCTGACCAAAGCCTTGTGAGTGGATTTGGTAGACGGAAACTGAAAGAAACCCGTCATATATATGTATGCGTATGTGTGTGTGTGTGTGTGTGTGTGTGTGTGTCTGTGTTTGTGTTTGTCCCCACCACCCCCATCATCGCTTGACAAACGATGCTGGTGTGTTTACATCCCCGTACATCAGCAGTTCAGCAAAAGAGACCAATAGAATAAGTACTAGGCTTACAAAGAATAAGTCCTGGGGTCAATTTGTTTGACTAAAGGCAGTGCTCCAGCATGGCCAAAGTCAAATGACTGAAACAAACCAAAAGAGTAAACAAAATTCAAACAAAATACAGCATTAAAAATGGCTGGTATAAAGAATTGTGATGTGAAAATTACCAGAGTATTTGAGCAAACTGAAGCTATGAGAAATAAAATTCTATATTTCTGAAGAATATAGAATTGTATTAGCCAATTGATATGGAGCTGGCATAAGACATCAATGAAGGTCTATAAGTCTTAAAAATTCACTCTGACACTACTTACAAGTTTAGCATAGTGAATAAAGATGCTGGTTAATGCAGCCTAGAGGTTCTGAGTTCAATCCTAAGCAAGGCAACTAAGGTATCTAATGAAGACTGAACTGTACACAGCTGAAATGTAGGAAAAACAGCAACCAAGATGAGGACCACTCAGACTAATACACAATATTAAATTCTTCATTTCAGAAATAAAGAACTGTATTACCAATCAGTAGAGAGCTGATATAAGATAGCAATGGATGGGTTCAATCCCAAACAGGGCAATAAGGTGAATTACAAGACACCTGAAGAAGGCTGAAGTGTAGTGAAAGCATTAATCAAGATGAGGGCACCACTCCATGTAATGCATAATGTGAAATGAAATATCTTGCTCAAGGACACATTGCTCCACCGAGTATTGAACTCATAACCTTACGATTGTGAGTCGAATACCCTAGCCACTGAGCTATGCTCCTTCACAATTAAATATATTACTTTAACTCTTTAATGCCACAATTATTGAATATAGTTTCCCCTCCGTAATTGTTCCTCGTTTGTTTAAAATGAATGCTGATGAGTGAACATTTGGATAAACCATTTTCATCTGTTGATTGGTTCTGATCTTCACACAGAAATGGATGACTTTAGTTCTGCCTCACAGAACACTCGCAAATGGGTTAATATTTACATAAGGGGGCCATGTTTTAGGGGAATGTTTAACCAACGTTAATGGATTATTGAAGATGATAGCAGTAATAACATATGGTGGGGAGGGGGTGAAAATGGTGGTGGTAGTGGCTGTGGCGGCTGCGGCAGCTGCGGCGGTGGCTGCGGCAGCTGTGACGGCTGTGGCGGTGGTGGTGGCAGTGGTGGTAGTGGTGGTGGTGGTGCTGCTGCTACTGCTGGTTGCCATTGTTGTAGTGGTGGTGGTGGTAGTGGTGGTGGTGGTAGTGGTGG
>NC_068998.1:45647577-45648534 GCF_001194135.2 Octopus bimaculoides
GTAGTGGTGGTGGTGGTAGTGGTGGTGGTGGTAGTGGTGGTAGTGGTGGTGGTGGTTGTGGTGGTGGTGGTGGTCATCATTGTAGTGGTGGTGGTGGTGGTAATCATCATGACAGTAGTGGTGACAGCGTTGCTACTGCAGCTGCTTGTCATCACAATGATGGTGGAGACAATGCTGGTGGTGGTGGTGGTGGTGGCAGTTGTGGCAGTGGTGGGGTGGGATGGGGTAAATGGTTATGCTATGTTTGGATCTCCTATGTGAGCATTAACGTGGCATTAACGGCAGAACAATCCTTCATACTAACCAGTATTATAACAAAGTACCCTGGAAACATCATACGTGTCAGGGGAAGTTAGTGTAACACAGATAAGACATATTTCAATTTCAAAACTGTTGATTGGCTAATACAAACCACACTGAAAGAATTGGCACAGTGACCAAAACACCAGAATACCATATTAAAAGAATTTACAGTATTCATCTATGTCCCTTTAAATGGTGGGTTCAAAACCCACACAAGCTGTTGTCTGCTTTTTATCTCTCAAGGGAAGAAAGGTAGGACATGAATTAAACACCAGTAATATACAGTGGTCATTTCAATCAACAACACAACTTCTGCACACATTTACAACCTCATGTAGGGAACAAGATTTGAAATTTTTCAACATTAATTTGTCATGACCTGTATTTATTATCACAAGTCTTGTGGCTTAGGGGCATCTTTGTCTCTCTTCTTTTTTTCTATTAGATGTTTACAGCCTTTTTTCTATTCTAGACTGATACATAAAGCCACATCTTTTATAATGATGCATTACTTATTCATAATGCTGACAGATTACTTTTCCTTTCTGTATAACTGTCATAGTCTATCTTATGTGAAATATAGATATAGACACACATATGCACACACACATACACAATTGTATATATATGTATAAATATGTATATATATATATA
>NC_068998.1:45648780-45651280 GCF_001194135.2 Octopus bimaculoides
TATATATATATATATATACACACATACATACATATATACATTCATACATACATATATATTATGTATACATAATATATATATATATATATTAATATATGTATTATTGTTTTTATACATACATATATATATATATATATATATATATATATACACACACACACACCCACATATATATATACATGTGTGTGTGTGTGCTTGTTTGCTTTTATGTCAGGTTATTAAAATAATTTAGCATTAATCTGAAGGATTACTGAATACCTTTTAGCTGAGAATATATATTTATTAAATTTTAGAAGGAAAAGATCAACAGCTACTTTGAAGATGAGCAGCCAAAAACTTTGAAGTCACTGTCAATATTTTCCTCATAAACGTTTATACATACATACATACGTGCATACACACACACACACACACACACACATGCATGAGGTTTCGCTTGAGATAGCAATTCAGCAAAGAAAGAGGTGTCTGGAAGTGCCACTATGAAAGGCTGCTAAATGTAGAGAATGCATGAGTGAAGGAGAATCTGCCTAATGCGATTCCAATTGTGGGACCAACTTTCCAAATTAACAGTAGCCTAGCAGATAAAACAATAAAGGATATGAAGACAGGGAAAGCCTCTGGCCCATGAGGAATCACCTCTGAGATGCTTAAAATATCTGGTGGAGTGGGATATGGCCTATTCACCAGTTTAGTTAATCAGGTTGTCCATGGTGTAACAGCATTATAGTCAATTGCTACAAAAGTAAAGGTGATGCCTTAGAAATAGTTACAGAGGTATCAAATTGTTGGACCCAATAATGTAAGTTACAGAAAGAGACTTAGCTCAACTGATTAGGAACAAACTTAATCCAGATGAAATGCAGTTTGGTTTTTTGTCAGGAAGAAGCATAACTGATGCCATTTTCCTGGCAATACAGGCTTCTTTCAGTTTCCGTCTACCAAATCCACTCACAAGGCTTTGGTTTGCCTGAGGCTATAGCAGAAGACACTTGCTCAAGGTGCCATGCAGTGGAACTGAACCCTGAACTATGTGGTTGGGAAGCAAGCTTCTTACCACACCATCACTCATATACAGGTTGCTTGTTCCTTCTCAAGCCATGCCTGGCTCATAAGGGCTGGTTTCCTGGTTTCATTAATGTATAGGTTCCCCACCTGGATGGGACGCCAGTCCATCACAGGTGAGCTGCTATATGCAGGAGGAAAGAGTGAGAGAAAGTTATGGCAAAAGAGTCAGCAGAAGTTCACCATTACCTTCTGCTGGAGCCAGGTGGAGCTTAAGTGCTTTGCTCATAAACACACATATCGCTTGGTCTTAGTTTCAAACCCGCAATCCCTCAACTACGAGTCCACTGCTCTAACCACTAGGCTGTGTGCCTCCACACTTATATATACATACATATATATATTTCTAATCTCCATCCAATCATAAGACGAGTGCATGTGATCTGCAATATCTTCCATAGTCTTGTGCGTTGTCATGGCAACAGGAATCAAGCAAGGAATTTATCAGCAACTATCAGTTGCTTAGTTAGCTCCTAGATATTTTCTCCCTTATGCCATTAATTACGGTCGACATCATTCTTGAGTTATGTTATTGTTATTGTTGTTATTGTTGTTGTCAATGTTATTTAGCCCCAGGCAAATAAACCCTGGTCGAGAAGATCTCTAGTAAAATACATTCTAACCATACATACCATACGACATCAAAGATTCCAGTTGATTCGATCAACGGAACAGCCTGCTCATGAAATTAACGTGCAAGTGGCTGAGCACTCCACAGACACGTGTACCCTTAACGTAGTTCTCGGGGATATTTGAATTACAGGCACAACAGAAACAGGAAGTAAGAGTGAGAGAAAGCTGTGGTGAAAGAGTACAACAGGGTTCGCCACCATCCCCTGCCGGAGCCTCATGGACCTTTAGGTGTTTTCGCTCAATAAACACTCACAACGCCCAGTCTGGGAATCGAAACCGCGATCCTATGACCGCAAGTCCGCTGCCCTAACCACCGGGCCGTTGCGCCTCCACATTTTGGCTGGATATGGCTGGCTTAAATGCTGAAGTGAAAAAATATTTGCCTTACCCTTATGACTGCACTTATATAAGAACTCATTTCTTTTTAGTGTCTCTCTGGAAGTATCTCCTTTGTAATGCCTCTTTGTAGTATCTGGAAGTACCTCGTCCATAGAGTCTATCTAGCAGTGTCTCTTCTGAGGTAACTATCTTGTGTCTCATTTGTGTTGTCTACCTGTCAGTTTCTTCCTCCGTAGTGTATCTATGTAACTGTTGTCTTCTTATTAGCATCTATCTTTCAATGTCCTCTCTGTAGTGTCTGTTTTACAGTGTCTCCTCTGTAATATCTCCTCTGTTGTGTAATATTTGTTGCGTCTATCTTTTGAGTCCTTGTGTAGTATAGACACTATAACCAACATTAAAACTGCAACCACCATTTCTGTTAACACTCTACCATCACCAGCAATGTCAATACCACCACCAC
>NC_068998.1:45656272-45657816 GCF_001194135.2 Octopus bimaculoides
ATATATATATAAACAATAAATTAAATAGAGAGATACAAATGACAATCCAATAATTTATTCAAATTATAATATAACATAATATAGTAAAATATAACATAAACAATTATTTAAGAAATCAAATATGTGGTGTTCAACCGATGTACCAGTGATTTGGATGTTTTACACACCCCTTTGAAGGAATTTTTTTCCCTTGTTTGTTACCTATATATGTGTCGCCTTCCTGGCACTTGTGCCGGTGGCATGTGAAAAGACTTTCGAGTGAGGTCGTTGCCAGTGCTGCTGGACTGGTTCCTGTGCAGGTGGCACGTAAAATACACCATTTTGAGCGTGGTCGTTGCCAGTACCGCCTAACTGGCCTTTGTGCCGGTGGCACGTAAAAGCACCCACTACACTCTCGGAGTGGTTGGCGTTAGGAAGGGCATCCAGCTGTAGAAACTCTGCCAAATTAGATTGGAGCCTGGTGTAGCCATCTGGTTTCACCAGTCCTCAGTCAAATCGTCCAACCTGTGCTAGAATGGAAAGCGGACGTTAAACAATGATGATGATGATATATATATATATACGATGAGCTTCCAGCCAGTTTCTGTCTGCCAAATTTAATCACTATAGGCGCAAAGCCTGAAATTTTGTAGGAGGAGTTAAATAATTACACTGACCTCAGTATTCAACTGGTAAGGATAAAAAGCAATGTCAACCCCAGCAGAATTTGAACTCAAGACAAAAGGTTGGAAGAAATGCCATAAAGCATTTGGTCCAGTATGTTAATCATTCTGCCAGCTTGCCCCTTAATAATAATAATAATAATAATAATCCTTTCTACTATAGGCACAAGGCTTGACATTTTGATGGAGGGGGGCTAGCTCATTACATCAACCCCACCACTTTTGTTTACAAGTCTGGGACTTATTCTGTCAATCTCGTTTGCCAAACTGCTAAGTTACAGAGACATAAACACACCAACACTGGTTGTCAAGCAGTGGTGGGGGTCAAACAAAGACACCCCCCCCCACACACACACATATGTACAATAGGTTTCTTTCGGTTTCCATCTACCAAATCTACTCACAAGGCTTTGGTTGGCCCAAGGTGATAGTAGAAAACACTTGCCCAAGGTGCCATGCAGTGGGACTGAACCTGGAACCATGTGGTTGGAATCAAGCTTATTACCACACAATATGTTACATATTCATATGATATATATTCCTATATCATATATATCCATATATATACATTGATACCTACACTATATATATATATATATATATATATATAGAGAGAGAGAGAGAGAGAGAGAGAGAGAGGTATGTAGGTAGGTAGTTAGGTAGGTAGATAGATAGATAGATAGACAGACAGACAGACAGACAGACAGACAGACAGACAGACAGATAGATAGATAGATAGATATACATATATATGTCCATATATTAATATATAAATACATATATATATATATATAAAATATATTACATATATAATGTATGTTTATATATGTGTGTGTGCATATATATATATACACACACACACACACACACACACACATATGT
>NC_068998.1:45659839-45662044 GCF_001194135.2 Octopus bimaculoides
TGTATATATATATATATATATATATATATATATATATATATGCATGCATGTTTGTGCATGTATATGTTTGTGTGTTTTTGTTTGTCCCTGCAACATTGCTTGACAACCGATGCTGGTGTGTTTACATCCCCGTAACCTAGCAGTTGAGCAAAAGAGACCAATAGAACAAGTACTAGGCTTACAAGATAAAGTCCTGGGGTCGATTTGCTCAACTAATTGTGGTGCTCCAGCATGGCTGCTGTCAAATGATTGAAACAAGTAAAAGAATAAAAGAATATAAATATGTATATATACGTGTGTGTGCATACATGAGAAAACTAGGCTAAACTCTGCTATCTGCTTTGGTATGGTTTCTCTGGTTAAATACATTTCCTAAAACCGACCACTTTACAGAATATACTGGATGCTTTTTCACATGGTTCCAAAATCTGAATGCTAATCCCTTTCACTGCTAATTTGGTCATCTATGTAACAGAACCTTGGTAACAGAAGTTAGCAATTTCTTCAATGGAGCCCTCTGAGTAACTGAAAGAATTTATTTCAATTGAACTGACTTTAATTGCAAATATTCCTCCATTATGCTGCAGAAGACTGGGTTTTTATTTTAGAGAAATAACACAAGAATAAATTTCAGTGAATTAACTCTAGCAGAAGATGGAGTACAGTGACAATATTGAAAACTGGGTCTTTGGTATCATTTAAGCTATATTTCAATGAATGCCAACAGTCTGAAATATAGGTCGATAGAGCAAGAAGAGATTTAAGTGAATGGACTTTAATAGGAACTGAGACTGCAACCACTTCATTCAATGTTTTGTTAGCATATTTCTGTTGGAAAAAAAGTTGTTCTTTCAGTTAGTTTTGGAAACAAAGAAGAATGCAGTAAAATGATTTTGTTGTTATGAAGCTGAGGTTTGAAGCAAATTAGCAAGGAATTTTAAGAGGAAATTTTAATTTAGATCACTTTAAAACTGAAAGTTTTCACTAGATAACCAAGAGTAGTCTCAGGTTGGTTGGTAGCAAAAGAGTTAAACACTAGAAACTAGAGAAGGAGCTTGTTTGACAAGCTAGAAATAGCAGTCAAATCTCCTTCAAATCACACCTTAACCCAGAGGTTCCCAAACTTTTTGGGTCATCGTCACCTCTCATGGTTACATAATACCCCTGTTTTTACATATAAATATATATTTTATTGCAGCGTGGAAGGTGTTTATAAGCCATTTAAAATAACACACAAAAACCGTTAGATTCACTTCAAATATTTTATATTTTACTAATTTATATATACTATGAATCATTTGATATTTATTATAATATATAATTTGTATACAGTACTATAATAATATTATAATAAATTCATAGCGTCCTCCAATCCACTGACTTCTTCCCAACACCTCCTTTTTCTCTACCCCTCCACTTAGGCACCAGTGCCCACTTGGGCCGTCTCACTGACTATTGGTGGGTGGTAACGCCAGCTTTGAGAACCTATGCTTTAACCGCTTAAAAAGAGATTGGTTGGTCAAAAAACGGGATGCATTTGATCATTGGTCAAGCAGCTCAGGGTTGACCTTGAGGACTGGAGAACAACACATGTGGGCCTTACTATTGCCCCATGGTGGATATATTGGCTAAGGACCATGAGAAATCAGATCCTGAGACCAAAGTACTAAATAAGTTCATTCCAGAATAAACATTTCCTTTTGAGTATCTGAGAGTATTTACACAATTTAAAAATATCATGCTGCTGTGGTGAACGGTTTCAATGGGGAGGATCAGATGGCAAAAAGGGATGAGATTTTGCAGGGAGCAGGTAGGAGGGTTTGTTGTCTTTTGGTAAGAAAACAAGAAGAAAGGATCGGGTAACAGTGAGATGGTAGTGCAAGGTATGGCTTTGTAAACATTGAATGGTTGAGGTATTGGTGTGTCAAAGACCTATAAACGCATGTATGTGTATGTGAGCATGTCAGTGTGTGCGTGTGTATACGAGTGTGTGTATGTATGTGTGTGTGAGTGTGTGTGTTAGTGAGTATGAATGTGTGTGAGAGCATGAGAATGCCTGTGTGAAGTGGGGAGTGTGCATGTGGATGTGCGTGATTGTGTGAATGTGTTGTGTGAATGTGTGCAATATGTGAGTGTATATGTGCATGTGTGTGTGTGCATGTGAGTGTGCATGTGTAATGTGTATGTGTGTGTGTGTGAGTGTGT
>NC_068998.1:45663288-45664708 GCF_001194135.2 Octopus bimaculoides
CTGCCATTAAAATCAATCAGTTGCTAAGACAAGCGGCACACACGCACGCCCACACACGTCCATTTGATATAGACGTACATACATCTGTTACTTTCTTTCTCTGTTCTTTTCGCTTATCTTCAATCAACTACCGTAAAAGTTTTATACTGTTACGTCAAATTTTCTAAACGTGTGTGTGTACCTTCACTCACTCACTCTATCTCTCTTTCTCACCCTCTTTCTCTGTCACATACACACGCGCAAGCACGCACGCGCGCGTACACACACAAGCACACCAACACAGACACACACACACAAATCCATTTCATATAGACGTACATACTTCTTTCACACATTCACTCTCTCTTTTTTACTCTCTTTCTCTCTCACACACACCCAATCGCACGCACACACGCTCGCGCGTGCGTTTCTAACTCACGCGCACATGCGCGTTTCTAAATATAATTGCTCATTCACAATTACGTTTATGTCGGTGGTGACAATATCGTACCAAAAATTCTTTTTAAACGTTCTGGCGTTTTGTTTTTAAAAAAAACAATGCAAAAACCGGTGAACTCTTCCTTTCTTCGAGGCATCCTATCAAGAAATTTTGAAATTCAATAAAACCTAATAAAATTAAATAAAAATATTACCTCAATGGTTTTTGCGTTGGTTTTTTTAAAAACAAAACGCCAATGGCGACCTTTCGGTACTAGACCCCCCATAACCTCCGAAAGGCTTTTGCTATGCGTTCACTACGTGCAAGCAAGAGAGCTGAACGAGCTGAGCGTCGGCGTGCACGCGCTGCTACTTCCGAGTCAAATAGCCGTTGCTATAGAAACAGTTAACAGTTTTAGCGTCTCAGGAATATTTAATGCCTTAACCAAAAGTAACAACCCCATACACTCAACAAACATCTCCACAACTTAACAGTCCAAGTTAACTCTCTTCACCTATACAAACCGTCCAATGGACGGAGGGGTGTCGTCTGCTAGTATATATAAATATATAATCCGTTCTGTCTGTCTTTTTGTGCTCTTATAACTCGAGTATTGTTCATCTGATCGCGCTGAAATTTTAAACATGGATACATAATCTAGAAAGATTTTCAAAATTGTCAGGTTCAATGTGAGAATCGCTTTCACCATTAAAAGCAACGAGTTACTCATGGCAACAAGGGGAGTACAAGATGACAGTCAGCCAAAACTGTAGCTATGCTGTCTCTCCTTTCCTCTCTCTGTCTGTTTCTCTCTATACGTAGAAGGCTCAATACGATTATCTTAAAGCAACAGTTGTCAAATGTAAAAAGACAAAGAACTGTTAATACATACATATATACAGAAGACAGTAAGGTGTGATTTGAGGGAGATTTGGCTGTTATTTCTAGCAGATCTAGCTACCATGTAGACGTCTCCCTCATTGGCTCATCTAATGTATATAT
>NC_068998.1:45664738-45665466 GCF_001194135.2 Octopus bimaculoides
TTATTACACTAGTGTTTTTCCTTCGTATTACCAAGTGCGATAAACGGGTGCGGGTAAAAGGATATTTTACCCTTAATTTATATAGCAATAAGAACATGGAGGGGAATTGGTGGTATTCATCAAATTGCAGACATTGTATTGTGTCAATTTACCTGTTTATTTGTTAACTAAGAGGACAATAATAGCAATATGCAAACACATGCGACATATTATGTCATATCAGTAATTTAAAAAAGGACATCTAGTGACTATATATATATATATATATATATAAATTCCTTATCCATTCCAAAACCGAGTTACAGATTTTGACGTATGGAGTATCAAAAGATTCAGTACTATTTCGGCTACAAATTAAACTTGAATTCCATTCACATATTTGCATTTCAAAAATTTATCATTATAATCTTGTTCCATAAATCAACCATCGTAAACGTTTCATACACTGACGTCACATTTGCGATGTGTGCGTGCACCTTGAAAGACATCAATCACCACGACGCACGCCACTCACTCACTCTATATCTCTCTCACACACACGCGCACGCACATGCACTCACACACACGCACACACACATGCACATACACTCACACACTCACACATTCATTTCATACACGGAATGAGCGGGAGAAACACAAAATGAGCCACAATTACCAGTTAATAATTATCGCAGCAGTTGCAAGGTATTTACAGTTACATATTTACCCCTAAATTAACATATATATAT
>NC_068998.1:45667550-45668273 GCF_001194135.2 Octopus bimaculoides
TTTGTATATTCTCCCATATATATATATATATACTTCTATATATATGCATGTGTGTGTGTGTCACTGAAGCCATTCACATATACATACATAACCCCCTCTCTTTCTCACACACATACACACACACACCCACCAGCAACATTGCTCTTTCTATCTCTTCACACACACTAACAAAACAACTTCACATACACAGCACGCTTTCTGTCTCGCACACCCCCATCAAACACATACACACACACACATCAATTCTTTTCCCTTCACGCCGACTTCAAAAGATAACTCTCTGATCCAATCTCTCTCTCTCTGTGTTTCGCTTTTACGCCGACTTCAAAAGATCCCCCCTCCCCTCCTACATACGTAAAACAATTTTTTTTTATTTTACGGAAAGCGACGATCATGTTCAGAAACATAAACAAATGCACGTGGTTTAAGAAGTGATATAAACTGTTCTCAAATCGAAAGATCGTCGTGTGTGTTAAAATGAGATGTTAGTTTATATTTTCATTTTTGTTTAATTTCGATGATAGTTTATTCACCGCACCCTGTATGTATGTATGGATGGATGAATGCATGCATGTATATGCATACATCTATATGCATATAGGTATATGTATGCGTGTGTGTATGTATATATGTCTGTCTATCTGTGTGTTAAAATGAGATGTCAGTGTTATTCTCATTTTTGCTTAATTTAGACGACAGTTTATTCACCGCACCCTGTATATA
>NC_068998.1:45668559-45670414 GCF_001194135.2 Octopus bimaculoides
CAGAAGACCCATCTTAACAGGCAACCAGTGGACCGTATCACACTATGGTACCTACTTACAGCCAGTAGGACTGATGCATTACACTTTTGTGCTTACAGCTAAGGGTACTCTACCAAGCTGTGGTACCTACTTACAGCTAAGTGGACAGTGCTATTCTGTAATAACCATATACTGTTTGGTTAGCTCTACCATTCTGTGGTACCTATATGCATTTAGGGAATCTATACCACACTATAGTACCTACATGTAGCTAAGTGGACTGTATAATACCATGGTACCCATACACATTTAAGTTGTCTGCAGCATTCTGTGGTACTTGCATGTAACACTATGGTATCTACTTGCGACTAAGTAGACTGTACCTTCTGTTGTACCTATATACAGTATAAAGAACATAATAAAAGTTGACAATTTTTTTTATCTTATATTTATTTTGTAAATAAATAATACAATATTTCATAAGCATTTTATAATGTTTCTTTCTTTTCTGGAAACTCACTGCGTACCAGCAGCTGACGGCTCGCAGATCACCACTTTGAGTAGCACCGGTCTATAGCACTCCGTGGTACCTACATTACAGTTAAATAAACTGTACCATTCCAGTGTACCCATATACAAGTAGATTATCTATGCCACACCATGATACATACAGATAAGGGTTCTATACTGCACTGTAGTGCCTAAACACAGTTGAGTGGACTAAGCTATCTCCTATGTAAAGCCAAGTGCTTGAATAACAACGTAAAAGTGTTGGTATATAAATTCCAGACATAGTCTAGCATTTGATCCTTTCTTTCATGGTGGATATCCTTTAAACAGCAGAACCATGTTAATGGGTGCTGGAAGAAGAAGGAAGAAAGGGCAGGGTTCCAGTTGAAGTGATAAAGTTATTTAATATTGTTAAGGGTCAAACAGATGCCTTATCTCCATGTGATAAGGAAATTAGAGAATCCAGGCTGGTTTGTTTGAAGGGTGACCTGTAATGCACACACACTCACCTATGATTCTGTCTATCTATTTGTCTGTCTGTTTGTCATACTATTACTTGTGATTTATCTCTTTCATAATTTATTTCTTTCTTAATCTTTCTTCCTCTCAGACGGTAAGCTGGCAGAAATGTTAGCACGCCGGGCAAAATGCTTAGCGGTATTTCGTCTGTCTTTACGTTCTGAGTTCAAATTCCGCCAAGGTCGACTTGGCCTTTCACCCTTTCGGGGTTGATAAATTAAGTACCAGTTGCATACTGGGATCAATCTAATTGACTGGCCCCTTCCCCCAAAATTTCAGGCCTTGTGCTTAGAGTAGAAAAGAATCTTTCTTCCTCTTGCTTTTCCCTTGTGAATAGTCTTCATTTAACTATCTATCTGTCTATCAAGCGATATGTATATACATACAGCATGGTCCAAAAGTCATGCACCAAAACAGTTGACATTTTATTTATTCCATTGGCATTATCATCATCATCATCATCATTATTCAGGTCACTGCCTGGAATCGAAATATAGAACTTTGTGTTCTTCTGTTTAAAATTCTTTGAGAACAACACATGCTTAAACAGTTACATCAAGCTCAGGCTTTTGATTTTATGTCTGTTTCTCATGGTAATATCATTATAAACATCTTAAACTTCATTTGAGCGAAGGCACTCTAATAATTTACTCGTGAAATTGCATTGTCGTGTGAGCAACATTTTAAAGTAATACTTAGGTAGTAATTAATGCTTTAAAAACAATTAATGTGCACATGCATGTTCATTTTGCATGTGTCTCTGTAGAGACAGGCATATGCACAGATGCATGCTCATACCCATATATATATATATATATATATATATATATATATATATATATATATA
>NC_068998.1:45671248-45672075 GCF_001194135.2 Octopus bimaculoides
GAAAGCGGACGTTAAACGATGATGATGATGATGATGATATATATATATATAATATATATATATAAATATATATATATATATATATATATAACAGGCTTCTCTCAATTTCTGCCTACCAAATCCACTCACAAGGTTTTGGTCAGCCTGAGGCTACAGTAGAAGACGTTTGCCCAAGGTGCCATGCAGTGGGACTGAACCTGGAACCATGTGGTTAGGAAGCATCTGCCTATCAACCTATCTATGTATCTACATCTGCCTATGTGCATGCATTCGTACCTACCTACATAACTACTGACCCGTGTACCAAATTATCAATTTATACCTGTTTGTACAGCATCTCATGTTATTTTGGTATTGGTATTACAAAAACAAGCAAACGATACACAATGCAGACATCTCCCGTAAATATTCAGTGAATTATTGGATGGAACTATATTAGAAAGCCATGAGATACTATTCTGAGAATGTACCCAATGCTCTGTAGTAGACAAGAGCGGGCACACAACAACAACAAGAACAACAACAATAAGTGCAGCAACTGCAGCTGACTCTTCTCAACATTATCGGATTCACTCAAGCGTAAACTGTTACACATATGGGCGGCTGGAAATTAAAGTCTCTCAACAGCAGACGTTCGCTGACGGTCAATGAATGTTCCAGAATAAATATTATGATGTGGACATGTCAACAATATCTGGAAGCTTAATGAAGCAGAAAGGAAATGTTGACAAAAAAACATTGGATGAGGTGGGAGGAGAGATTTGGTGGTGGTGGTGGCGGCGGCGGCGGTGGTGGTGTTGATGGGTGGGTGGGACAGGGAATGAGTG
>NC_068998.1:45673182-45679495 GCF_001194135.2 Octopus bimaculoides
TATATATATATATATATATATATATATATATATATATATATATGCACACACATTACCTCATTACCTTCACTGCTACCACCACCACAATAACCATCATCATCCTCATCATAATCTTCATAATCTTCATCATCAGTTTTGTTCACCTGTAGGCCAGAGACAGTCACAAGCATAATCTTATTCTTTTTCACCTGGTCTCATGCCAAATCCACCACCTGCCCTATCATTATTGCATGTTTTTCATTTCCAAACAGAATTCTGAATACAATGAAGATAAACATTGTCTGTCATCTTGATCTTCTCTCATCACACATCTGCCAATGTGTGCTGCATGCGTCTGTACAGCTTCATCATATGGCAGTCTTAATATCTGTCCTAAATACTTGAGTTAATGATAGATGAGTTTTTTTGTTTTTTTTTGGAGGAACAAATTAAATTGTATGAGTGGCTGTGTGGTAAGTAGCTTGCTTACCAACCACATGGTTCCGAGTTCAGTCCCATTGCGTGGCACATTGAGCAAGTGTCTTCTACTATAGCCTCGGGGCGACCAAAGCCTTGTGAGTGAATTTGGTAGACGGAAATTGAAAGAAGCCCGTCGTATATATGTATATATATATATATGTGTGTGTGTCTGTGTTTGTCCCCCCAACATCGCTTGAGAACCAATGTTGGTGTGCTTACGTCCTCATAACTTAGCGGTTCGGCAAAAGAGTTCCGATAGAATAAGTACTAGGCTTACAAAGAATAAGTCCTGGGGTCGATTTGCTCAACTAAATGCGGTGCTCCAGCATGGCCGCAGTCAAATGACTGAAACAAGTAAAAGAGTAGAGAGAGTATGTATATATGCACATACATATATATATATATATATATATATATATACCAGAGTAAGCACATAAATGTGAAACAAGGTGGAAAAATAGTAATCAAATACCAGAGGTAGGGTAATATGCTTTATTAAAAAGCAGCAAAAATATCACAAAAACTGTTAATCAGAGTTTCACGTTCCCATTCGTCAGACAGTTTTGTTTAGAGTCTAAACAAAGCTGTCGAACGAATGGGAATGTGAAATTCTGATTAACAGTTTTTGTGATATTTTTGCTGCTTTTTAATAAAGTATGTCTGTTGCCAGTACTGCCTGACTGGCCTTCGTGCGGGTGACACGTAAAAGCACCCACTACACTCTCTGAGTGGTTGGCATTAGGAAGGGCATCCAGATGTAGAAACTCTGCCAAATCAGATTGGAGCCTGGTGTAGCCATCCGGTTTCACCAGTCCTCAGTCAAATCGTCCAAACCATGCTAGCATGGAAAGCGGACGTTAAACAATGATGATGATGTATGTATATAAGGCTAAATAGTCAGCTTCAGAAAAGCTGTCATGAGAACCTTAGTGAAGGCATAAAAAGCTGCAAGTGTGTTAAACTAAACAACCTATGTTAAGATGTTAAAGTAAACTAACCTGGAAATTGGAACACAGTTTATACAGTTGATGCGAAGCATTCTTCTTAACCACAACATTTCAAAAGAATCTATATGGGGCCTATCCTCATGAACCACCAAACAGGATTCCAATAAAGTAAATACTCAAAGAATAATTGTTTTGGGAAGAATCACAGAAGAGTTCAAAGACAAACAACTTCCAATAGATATTATGTTTTATTGACTTCAAGAAAAGCATTCGTTTTATAAATAATGATGAAAGGCTTGTAGTGTAATGATACTATGGAATTCTTTAGATCATACTTAATGCTATTAAAACTGTCTGCCATAATTTATTAATTGCTGTAGTAATAAATGATAAAATATCTTGAAATCCTTTAAGGGGGTGAGCTGGCAGAATTGTTATTGTGTTAAGGCAGCAATCTGGCAGAAACGTTAGCATGCTGGGCAAAATGCTTAGTGGTATTTCATCTGCCGTTACGTTCTGAGTTCAAATTCCGCCGAGGTCGACTTTGCCTTTCATTCTTTCGGGGTCGATAAATTAAGTGCCAGTTGCGCATTGGGGATTGATCTAATCAACTTAATCCCTTTGTCTGTCCTTGTATGTCCCCTCTATGTTTAGCCACTTGTGGGCAATAAAGAAATAAGAAATGTTAGCAAGCCGGGCGAAATGCTTAGTGGTATTTCATCTGCCGTTATGTTCTGAGTTCAAATTCCGCCGAGGTCGACTTTGCCTTTCATCCTTTCGGGGTCGATAAATTAAGTACCAGTTGTGTACTGGGGTTGATCTAATCGACTGCCACTCCCACCCTGCTCCATCCTCAAATATTTCAGGCCTTATGCCTAGAGTAGAAAAGAATCGTTATTGTGTTAGACAAAATGCTGCTGAGATCGACTTTGCTTTTCATCCCTTCAGGGTCAATAAAATAAGTACCAGTTGAGCCCTGGGTGTCAGTGTAATCAACTTAGCCCATCCCCGGAAATTGCTGCCCTTGTATTAAAATTTGAATACAATATCTTGAAGGAACTTCAACAGCACTACCAGTGTCCTTCATCATCATCATCATTTTTGTTCACCTATAGGCCAGAGACAGTCACATCATCATCATAGTTTAACGTCCGCTTTCCATGCTAGCATGGGTTGGACGATTTGACTGAGGACTGGTGAACCAGATGGCTACACCAGGCTCCAATCTGTTTTGGCAGAGTTTCTACAGCTGGATGCCCTTCGTAACACCAACCACTCTGAGAGTGTAGTGGGTGCTTTTACGTGCCACCAGCACGTAAGCCTGTTAGGCGGTACTGGCAATGGCCACACTTGAAATGGTGTATTTTACGTGCCACCTGCACAGGAGCCAGTCCAGCAGCACTGGCAACAATATAATAACCCTTTTGCTCCATTTCTCTTCCTCGTAACCATTGACTAACTCTTGGAGCAAACAGTGGGAAATTCAGACTTTGACTTTATCATCCCATCCTAGGCTGTCACAAAAACATCCAGAAATACACCCAGACGATACCAAGTTTAACCATGGCATCAGTCTTCTAGAGTCAACAGGAGAATGTGTTCGTTCGTTCGTTAGCAAGAACTACTTCCACAGTAAAAGACCTTGGCCTTATTATTGTTAATGGTGTCAAGACTGAGAACATTTCCATCAACTGTAAATCCAATATTTTCCTGGGAATTTATTAGCAAAAAAATAGAAAAGATCAATGAATTCAAATATTTGGGATCTCGACTGTCAATTAGTGGAAGTGTGAGCCTGGCGCACATTCTGGGAACTGGGACAAATTTGATAAATTTTCTTCATAATCAATATAATGTTTAAGATATTCAATAGTATGAGACTAATAATTCTTCCTTGGGTTGGATGGGAGTGTGGTATGGGTGTGTTGAAAAAATATGGAGAATGATAGAGACTCATTGAGAACATGGTATTGAAGAATAATGTTTGGTATATCAGATACAAATATAAATTTGCTTGAATATGACTCTGTATCTGTCTATGTATATATATATGTGTGTGTGTGTGTAGATAGATAGATAGATACATACATACATACATACATGCATATATATATATATATAGACAGATAGATAGATAAATAGATAGATAGAACTAGATTTAACTTGTATATAAGTGTGAACATTTGTATATGCACTGTGGATACATTGTGTTTGTACGGTATGTATAAAGGTTTATAACTATGTACTTTCAGTTATGTCATACTGAGGACGGTAAAGTGGGATTACATCCCTAAACCAGAAATCGATCTATGGCTAAACTTTCTAAAAAATCTTTTTTGTTCATTCCCTTGCTTTCAGCCCGTGTCTCTGTGATTGATGAGCTAGTTTTAGAGCCATTTGGCATCTTCTTCTAACATGTGGCATTACTCACTAGTTGCCGCCCTTATTTTAATTTTGTAATTATATTTATAAAATTAAATACTTGGTATTAATTTTTACGTGCTAGCTACTTGATAAAATCGTATATAGATTTTATCCTTGATTATAATGATATATATATATATATATATATATATAATATATTAGGCACAAGAGTGGCTGTGTGGTAAGTAGCTTGTTTATCAACCACATGGTTCTGGGTTTAGTCCCACTGTGTGGCACCTTGGGCAAGTGTCTTCTACTATAGCCTCGAGCCAACCAAATCCTTGTGAGTGGATTTGGTAGATGGAAACTGAAAGAAGCCTGTTATATATATATATATATATATATATATATATATGTGTGTGTGTGTGTGTGTGTGTGTGCTTGTTTGTGTCTGTGTTTGTTCCTCCACCATTGCTTGACAACCAATGCTGGTGTGTTTATGTCCCCGTAACTTAGCGGTTTGGCAAAAGAGACCAATAGAATAAGTACTAGGCTTACAAAGAATAAGTCCTGGGGTCGATTGGTTCAACTAAATGCGGTGCTCCAGCATGGCCGCAGTCAAATGATTGAAACAAGTAAAAGAATAAAAGAATATTTACACATTTAACTGTGTATGTGTATACAGCACTATCCCAGACCTGTAAGCAGTACTGTAAAGATCTCTTCTACTATAGGCACAAGGCCAGCAATTGTGGCAGGACGGGAATAGTCAATTACATCAACACCAGTATTTGACTGGTACTTATTTTATTGACCCTGAAGGAAAATATTTCACTATGGCAGAATTTGAACTCAGAACATAAAGATTGATGAAATACTGTTAAGCATTTTGTTCAGTCAGTTTGTCACCTCAAGCAATACTGTAATGGTGATGTCTACAGACAAACATTAGCAGTTAAGGTTGAAGAGGATCCTTTATCTTTGAGATATTATTATTATTATTATTATTTTTGTTATGTCGTGAGGAAACAGCAAGAAATCATTGGAAATTGTGAAACCTAATATTTGGAGTTACAAAGTTCTCTTTTCCTTTGAATGATTTTGACATTGACAAAAGGGGTGTTGCAGTGCCACCTTCTGTGCCTCCAAGGCTGGTAGAAAAAAAGAGAGGAAGATATCTCCAAAACAGAAACAAGTTCTGAATGCTCACAATGCAGTGGGCGCCACTAAGGAGCACCCAAGGGTCAATGGTTGGGGTGTGGCAGTACAGGATTAAATTTGGCGATGGATTAAGTCCATCACTCAACAACAACATCAGTTTCATCCCAACAAGATTCCAAACGTTTTCCTTCTACCAAATTCCAAACACAAAATTGGGCCGATGCAGAGCTATTGTGGAAACCGCCGGCCCAAGGTACCACGCAGTGATACTGAACCCAAAACCACATAATTCCAAAGTTGTTGCGTTATACGACAAGTCTGTTTCTATGCTACTTTGTTATCTATTGTACCTGTTTCTGATTGGAGGATATTTAAAAAATTGAAATTGATTTAATTTATTAAGTCAGATAACAAAGAGAATTACATCACATCTATGTCACTGCGATGACGTTAAGGAAATAATAAGATGGACATCGTTATTGTCAAGGTCACCGTATAAAGAAGTGGGATGGGGAGTTGACGGTATAGGGTGTCAACTGTGATTGCTGGGATTAATTAACCTTGTGTAATTAAAACACGAAGGTTATAATGACACTGGGAGTCTTGTTGATTGCTCATAATATGCTGATGGAGACAGGATCACTTATCTTCTCTCAATTTTACATAATTAATGACAAAAACTATAGTATGCCGAGGAAGTTAATGAAGGATAACGAGATGTTTAGTGTAATAATTTACTTAAATGAAAGTCAAATGTTTATTTGTTGGAATTTCATATTGTCTTTCATGTATTAATGAGATTCCAGTCTAAGATTTGAATTTAGATTTGAACAATATTTTAATAAAATTGGTTTCAGTCAGGTTAGTTTTGAAAGGGTTAATTTATTAAAAGTTAATTTAACATTAATATAATCAGCTTCAAAATGGGAAAGAAATAAAAATTTAGAGCTGTAGTAATCCCATCAAAGTCTTCTCTCTTTCTCTGTTACACAAACACACACACATATACATATATATATATATATACATATGTATGTATGTATGTATAGACACATACACATGCACACACATACACACACACTTGTCTGATAGTTGAGAGACCCTGTTTGTTTTGTTTTATTTTTTGGGATAATTGTATATATATATATATATATATATATATATATATATAATATTATTAGGGACAAAATCCAAAATTACAGGTAAAAAACTCAATTAAAATCAATTTATAAAAAATTAAAATTAAATTGAGCCTTATAGATAAAGTATATATAAAATATATATAGTTTTAGGGAAAATAACCAATTTTCAAGAACTCATCGATGAAAATCCACTATCACATATAGAAAAATTAATAATTAAAAGCACAATAAATGAGTATA
>NC_068998.1:45681767-45688835 GCF_001194135.2 Octopus bimaculoides
GGGGGGGGGGGGTCGTCCTTTATTTCTAGTCTTCCGTGAAAGGAATATCCAGCCATGGGGAAATTTTACATCTCGTTTGGAAACTGAGGGTTGGTCACAAGAAGGACATGATGTGGTGATGATGTCAACAGCAACGACAACGATGATGATGATGACAATGATGAGGAAATTGGTTATCGTGTTGGGAGAGGAAGTGTCATGTGGATGGGGGAGGTTACATTTAATGGAATTATTTTACACATTTTGTTTTTTTTACGAAAATTAGGCAAAGGAGGATGGTTATCAGTTATCAGTCATTTGTCATCAGTCACAATCTTCGAACCTGAATGCTTACAACAGAGCAGATTCCACTATAGGCACCCTAGGGACCAAATAAGGGTGTTAAACAGGGTGATTGATTTAAGTCCATCTCTCAGCAACAGGAACAAACCCCTCTAAAGGGATTCCCCAGAGTTTCTCTTTAGCAAATTTCACTGATAAGATTTTGGGTATGGAAGAAAAAAAAAATTTGCGTGGGGTACCTCACACTGGGATTGAAATCAAAACAACGGAGTCGTGAAGTAGACTCCTTCCCCACACAACAACGCCTTTGTTAACAAGCGACAGTAAAACGCCTAACTAGTATTTACGTTTTGTTTACGTTCTGGGACCTGCTACTGGTGAATTAGATATTCCTCATTGTGGGTAGTGGGGTCAATAAGATTGCAGAAGTTCTGATGTACTTTTATGACCCCAGTGACCTTAGATAACCTCTGGGTCACTTTTAGAAGTCGTTATGTAATTCAAGGGTTCTCTCATACGATAGGAATTTAGTTACATTTCTTTTTGCTTTGAGACTTCACCATCCAACCACACAGGATACTAGGGTCAATAAAGTAATTATCAATATCATAACCTAATATCGATCTATTGGTTTTAGCCAAACACATTTTCCATAAATATTTCAAAAGTGAGAAATGGACTTACTATTTCATACATTCGACGGATATTTGTCCTCATCTTGTTTGTCGTTAATACAACGTTTCGGATGATACACCCTCCAGCCTTCATCAGGTGTCTTGGGGAAATTTCCAACCTGGGTTCTCATTCCTAAGGTATTTTTCGATGTTGTTATTATTATTATTATTATTCAGGTCACTGCCCGGAATCGAACTCGGAGTCTTGGGGTTAGTAGCCGGCACTCTTAACCACTACGCCATATACCGTGTTTATCGTTAAATCTATCCTCATTGACGATAGAATCTCAATAAAGATTTTCACAGCTGTAATTATAACGTTGCTTATTTAAGAATAATGTACCTTGGACTGCATTAACCAAAGTTCCCTTACATATTTCTAACAGCAAAGTATGGTTTGACAGATATTTGACAACTATGTCGACATTTTGAAAGATTCCATAGAAGCACACACGCAAATTCGCTAAACTGAAATATTTACGTACAAAGGGAAGTAACTAACAATCGAGTTATCTCCCCTTTAACTCTTTTTTATTATGGGTTACATTTTTTTTTTTTCAAGTCTTGGCAGAATTGACAGAACTTCTAAGAAATGCCTGTAGGATTTCCTTATGGCCATTTATGTTCTGAATTCAAATGTCACCGAAGTCAACTGTGATTTTCATCCTTCCGGGAAATATAAATTTTTAAAAATTTATTACTGAAGTTAAAATAATCGAACGTACATTGTGCAGCATTATAGAAATCTTAGAATAGGGAATAAAACGAGTCAAAGAGAACAGCAGTTTTAATCCCATCATCTGCCTGTCTCTGAATCAACCTTTGCTGTATCGCTGGCTTATTCCGACATAAATAAAGCCAACAGATATGCATTCTGCCCACGACACCTGAGTAACAACAGCAGCAACAACTACTACAATAATAATAATTAATTCTTTTATTTGCCAGATAGAACGATAGACATAAAGTATGGAAATTTATATAGAATTAAATGATTTAAAAAATGTATACATAGACTTGGTTGTGTGGTGAGAAGTTTGCTTCCCACCCGCATGGTTCTGAGTTCAGTCCCACAGCGTTGCACCTTGAGCAAATGTCTTCAACTTATAGCCGCGGGTCGACCAAAGCCTTACAAAGAATAAGGTCGATTTGCTCGACTAAAGGTGGTGCCCCAGTATGGCCGCAGCCGAATGAATGAAAGAGTAAAAGAAACGTTGGCACGCCGGGCGAAATGTTTAGCGGTATTTCGTTTGCCTTTCAGCCTTTTGGGGTCGATAAATTAAGTACCAGTTGCGTACTGGGACCGATCTAATCGACTGGCTCCCTCCCCAAAAATTTCGGGTTGAAATATCTTTGATCATAGGTTTGCTCGATCAGAACGACAACAGCAACAACAACAATACTACTACTGCCACTGGCACTTCGTCGGTTGCGACGACGATGGTTCCAGTTAATCCGGTCAGCGGAACAGCTTGCCCATGAAATTAACATGCCCTCAACAGACATGTGTACCCTTAACGTAGTTCTCAGGGAGATTCATGGACATAGCGTGTGACAAGGCTGGCCATTTTGACTTATCATGTACAAGTCATTTTTGCCAGTTGATTTGAGTGGGGCAGCGTGAAATAAAATGTCTTGCTCAAGGATACAATGCTCCGCCAGGAATCGAACTTACGATCTCACGATCGTCAGCTGAGTACCCTAACCATTAAGCCACGCATCTTCACACTACTACAACTTCTACTACTACTACTGCTACTACTTTTGTTACTACTACTACTACAACATCTACTACTACTACTTCTACTTCTACTGCTACTACTACTTTTATTACTACTACTACTTCTACTACTACTACTTCTACTACTAATACTACTTCTACTACTACTACTACTACTTCTACTACTACCACAACCTCTACTACTACCACCACCACTACTACTACTGCTGCTGCTGCTACAATAATAACAACAACAAAATATCAGCAACAACACGAATCTCCCCGAAAAGTGAAATGAACTCATTCCTAATCCTGAACATTGATCATCAAAATTAAACTTCCATAAATATATCCATCCATGACCCTCTCTCCTAATAACTCCGAGAGGGTTAGAAACCAAAACGTAGCTGGATGGTGTTACGAAATACTAAACACTGTCAGGTTCAAATTGATTGATTGTTGTTTAACTTTACGTCAAGTTTGATCTTCATCCGGTGTGTGACTTATGAAGGCGCGTGGCTTAGTGGTTAGGGGTGTTGGACTCATGATCGTAAGATTGTGGTTTCGATTCCTGGACGGGATGAAGCGTTGTGTTCTTAAGAAAAACACTTCACTTGGCGTTGCTTCCGTTCGCTCATCTGGCAAAAGCGAGAAATCCTGCGACGGACCTGCGTCCCGTCGAGATGAGGGACCATGGAAACCAGGAAACCGACCCTTCAGGAACCCTTTTTCTTTTTTTCTTTTTTAGTGTATGACTTTAAACTGCATCCAGTAGTGGGGTCCTAGTTCGGGTGTTCCACGGTTTTCAGTGGTGTGGTTCCACTTATTAACCACTATTATTTCCAGGGTTACTCTAACCCGAAGTAGAAGCACCAGCCAGGGTCCCAGCAAATGGGTTATTTAGCAAATCAGTCAGTCAGATGATGTTCGATAGCCAGGGGAAGCGGGTGGCCGTCAAGGAGAAGGAAAACCCGGATTCCAAACCTCTGCTGTCTTACGATCTTATACATCAGAAAGTTTCGGGAATAAACTCTCGGGAGTCGAGGCCCTTTGTTGTCTATAATCTAGTTGTGGCAGCTTCTGCGACAACGCTGGTACTAAATTGTGATGGCCATGCTGTTTGTTCTTTTGGCTCCATCAGTTACGCGAAGAGTGGAGACACGCTGCATGGGGTAATCAACCTGCCTTCTTCACCAAACCGCTCAGGCTTTGGTTCGTCATCGAACGCCATATGCAGGAGAGACTTACGAATACATCAGAAGAAAGATTGATCCATAGAAAAGAACGCTTCGCTCAAAACAACGCCGGGATAAGTGAGGCTTGTGTGGAAAAGACTGCCATTCGTACATCGGGCAGTTCAGCCACAGACAAGACTGTTCCAGTGGAGTCGTCCTTCGTGGGCATTAATGATAACCAGAAACCATAGACAAGTTTGTCCGAACAAGCCTATGTAAGCATTTATCGAGTTTATGGGACAAGGGAAATAATCGGGCATCATTAGTTGCGAAGAATTATTTCCCTTGCATTGTTCTTTTGACGATAGAATTGTTTCCTATTGTTTGACCGTTTCGTAAACCTTGCTTTGCTCTTTATAGATCAAACATTTTAACAAACGCGTTCCAGCCCTGCCTAACCTGTCTTTATTTCATCAACTGTATCTAGGATTACATTATCCAATGTGTTCTTCCTTCATCCCGTTGTTGTTTAACTGCAGATCAGCCTTAACTGATCAGATTACTTAAAGGTGATCCAGACGTAACTCTCATTTTGTCTTGTATTCAAGATATTAATCTGTCTATCTTGGATGATAGCATCTGTGTTCTTCTTCTTTAAAGATACTAGGGTCCGATTTAATCGAGATTTGGTTGCTATTTCTAATTAATCCAGTGACTACAAAGAAATTCTCACGCTGGCACGTAATCAATTTGTGTGTGGTAAGAAGTTTGCTTCCCAGCCACATGATTTCGGGTTCTGTCCCGCTGCATGGCATCTTAGGGCAACTGTCTTCTACTGTAGCCACGAAGCGTCCAAAGCCTTGTGAGTGGATTTGGTAGAGGGAAACTGAACGAAGCCTGTTGTATGTGTCTTTGTGTGTGTATAATGTATGCGCGATAATGGTTGTGTATGTGCATGTCACTTATTTAACCCCAGGTCAGCATATATATAGACGGCCTATGATCAAAAGCGTTCCATTGGTGACCGTCCATTCTTTTATTCAGCCAGTAATATATATATAGGACATCGTTATACAACGTGTCTTTTATTTTTTAACAGTAGTAAAGTGTAAGTTAAGGGAGAGATTTAGCTGCTATGTCTAGTAGTTGGGGCGATCAAGTGCAAGCATCCTCGTGTTTTACATAAGACAATTTCATTAAATAAGTTATTGAAAGCGTCGAACTGGCAGAAACATTAGCACGCCGGGCGAAATACTTAGCGGTATTTCGTCTGAGACCGATAAATTAAGTACCAGTTGCGTACTGGAGTCGATCTAATCGACTGTACCCCTCCCCCAAAATTTCGGGCCTTGTACCTAGAGAAGAAAAGAAAATACTGTCAGTTGCCTGGTAACCATCGGGATTTTTATTCATTGTGTGAATAAGATACGGGATGTTCTACAGAGTTGAATTGCTTCTGATCAAGAACATATTTGACCTGGGGTTAAATAAAAATGAAATCACTGACTGATGTTATTACGGCTCTATCCACCCCGCCCATTCCATCCAACTTAATATTGCAGCTTTTATTTCAAATAGATTATATCATTTATCGACCACACTATCAAACGTTGCTATACACCGATGGTCACGATGCGCTTCTTCTCTTTGTTATAAAACAAAGTAATGACTCCCTTCGGTCATCATGAATGACCATGGGATTGCACGTAGAAAGTAACCCAAAATTGTTTATGGAAGACCAGCAGTCGCCCATGCATATCAGCCTCCCCACTCCATGCCACTGATGTTATCCAAGGGAAAGGCTAAGACCAATACAGTTTGGCACCTGTGACGTCGCAACTCATTTCTACAGCTGAGTGAACTGGAGCAATGTGAAATTAAGTGTCTTGCTCAAGAACACAACACACAACCCGGTCCGGGAATCGAACTCACCACCCCATGATTGTCAGCCCGACGCTCTAACCACTGAGCCATGCGCCTTCACTTTCGAATCATGCCAGTCCACCGGTCGGGCGGACGGACCAACATTCCCTCTAAACGAAACGCCAGTCTGTCACAAGGCTACTCATTTACAGTTGAGCGGACTAAAGCAACGTGATTCCTAGACCGGCGGTGCTCAAGAACACAGTACAGTGGCGGTCTAGGAATCGAAACCACGATTTTGTGCGCATCACCCAAATAACTACGCCATGCGCCTCCACAAATAGATTATATACAAAGAACAAATAATCTTTACCATTTGTTGGGGTTAAACCGTTAATTCTTATCCTAAACCAGTGGTGCTCAACCGGAGTGTATATGACTCTTGGAGTCAGTATAAGATTTTATGTTAAAATTTATCTGCAGTAAATTGGTCTTATGTCTATAAGAGCATAATACACAGCCCGGAATTGAACTCACTACCTCATGATTGTCAGCCCGACAAAATATTTTTTTAATTTAATTCCTAATAATACTCTTTTACTCTTTTACTTGTTTCAGTCATTTGACTGCGGCCATGCTGGAGCACCGCCTTTAGTCGAGCAAATCGACCCCAGGACTTATTCTTTGGAAGCCTAGAACTTATTCTTTCGCTCCTTTTTTGCCGAACTGCTATGTTACGGGGACGTAAACACACCAGCATCGGTTGTCAAGCGATGTTGGGGGGACAAACACAGACACAAAAATACACTCATATACATATCTATATATACATTCAAGGTTGAATATGGTACTTATGCGTAGGCACCCAAATATTGTATCCCAAAAGGATAGGTGATCAAAATTTAAAAAAAAGCAACACGGATTTCAAAGGTGATTGCAGTACGCACGTTTCATGCTACTCCAATATATTTAAGTAATGCGAGCATTACATTAAATATCTATATATCTATATATACATATATACGACGGGCTTCTTTCAGTTTCCGTCTACCTAATCCACTCACAAAGCTTTGGTCGGCACGAGGTTATAGTAGAAGACACTTATCCAAGGTGCGACGCACTGGGACTGAACCTGAAACCATGTGGTTAGGAAGCAAGCTTCTTACCACACAGCCACTCGGGTAGTTTCTAGGACAAAAATGACAGTATATTTTTTTTCATTTCTTGTGTTAGTATTTTATCTGCCATTGAAGATCTGAAAAAAGTGAAAACTTCTTAATTGGTTTGAAGAGAGTAATATACGCACGTATCTACACACGCACCACCCTGCTGCCACTTATGTATATGTATGTAT
>NC_068998.1:45689995-45691607 GCF_001194135.2 Octopus bimaculoides
GTATGTGCGTGAGTTTGTACGTGTGTGTGTGTGTATATGTATGTGTGTGGTGTGGTGTGGTGTTTGTGTGTGTGTCTGTGTGGTGTGTGTGTGTGTGTGTGAGGAATAGAAAAGAATAATTCCCTTTATTTTGGTTTGGCGGGAAAAATAAACCATTGCAACAGTAACAAGAACTACAACTGTTGCTGCTCGTAATAATAATAATCCTTTCTACTATAGACGTAAAACCTGAAATTGGTGGGGCGAGGGAGGGGCTATATCGATTACATCGACTCCAGTAATCAACTCGTACTTATTTTATCGACCGAGGGAGGATGGAAGGTAAACGCCACCTTGGCGGAATTTGAACTCAGAACGTAAAGACGGATGAAATGCTAACGATTCTTCCAGCTCGCCGCCTTGATGATGATGATAATAATAATAATAATAATAATAATAATAATAATAATAATAATAATAATGATGATAATGCCTTCTACTATAGGCACAAGTCCTGAAAAATTTGGGCAGAGGACTAGTCGATTACATTGATCCCAGTGTATTACTGGTACTTAATCTATCGACGCCCGAGAGGACGAAAGGCAAAGTCGACCTCGGCAGAATTTGAACTCAGAACATAACAGCAGACAAAATACCGCTACAGGTACAACTCATTTTTGCCAGCTGAGTGGACTGGAGCAACCTGAAATAAAGTGTCTTGCTCAAGAACACAACGCGCCGCCAGGTATCGAACTTGCGACGATACGACCTTGAACTGAAAACCCTTAACAACTAAGCCGCGCACCCTGATCACTAAACAAAGCAGCATTTCGCAGTGGTCCTTCTCCAGTCTGCAGGCACATCCCCAAAGTAGGCCCAACTCGGGCCATGCTGACCGCTTTCGTCTGCCTTTCAACAAATTTCCTGAGAGGCAGCACTTTACTCACTACCCTGACTTTCTTTTTTCGTGTGAAACTTGAAAGACTTGATGAGGGCTTGACCACAGAGTCTTCAGTCCTTTCAATCTGGTCCACAACACAACCTCGTTTGCCAAAGCTACCATACAGATACACACTGCCTGTCCCTTCCGACCAAAACGAGGCAGTGGAACGATCTTCATAATGAACTCGGCTGATGGCCGAATCCATCGAACACGTGATTGCCAGTGTTTGACACAATTCTACAAATCAGCAATGCTCTGGCACTGGAGGACTCCGAGCAGAGCAGTTTCGTAGCCTTGTGTTCATCTCGTCCAGGCCTGGCAAACGGTACTTCCGTGCTCGTGCAGTTTATCTCGAACTTACAACACCACCCGGTAGCACTGTCGGGTCAAGAGTTTCTGGAAATTATCCTTGGGCTCCAACCCGAAAGTCCTCTAGAACAAGGGTTTTCAAACTTTTTGACTTGCGGACCCCTTTATATTTCAGGCTTTACCTTAGGGACCCCCTTATAAACGCTTATGAAATTTATACATAAATATTTACTTAGAATAACATGTATTTTTATATTTATTTATTTCACAGTATTTAACAAATAGGTTTATTGTCAATTAAAAGATTTCGATTAAAAAACATATAAAATCAAATTGCCCATAAAAAGTATTTGCTGTCCACGGACCTCCTGTCTTGTCCTT
>NC_068998.1:45691991-45692853 GCF_001194135.2 Octopus bimaculoides
TTTCTAGTCTAACGACCGGCGCTGCCGAAGTGTTTCTCTGATACTTCTTTTATCGACCGCGAAAGGATGAAAGACAAAGTCGACCTTGGCAGGATTTGAACTCAGATTGTAATGATAATAATAATATGTTTTTGCCTTATCTAATATATTTAAAACAACATTGTTATGAAGATGGGGTTGAAACCTTTTCACAGTCTATAAACGTGGCTCTCTGTCGGTTACGACGACGAGGGTTCCAGGTGATCCGATCAACAGAACAGCCTAATGTGCAAGTGGCTGAACACTCCACAGACACGTGTACCCTCAACGTAGTTCTCGGGGAGATTAAATCTGACAAGGTTGGCCCTTTGAAATACAGGTACAAGAGAAACAGGAAGAAACAGTGAGAGAAAGTTGTGGTGAAAGAATACAAAAGGGTTTGCCACCATCCCCTGCCGGAGCTTCGGATGTTTTCACTCAATAAACACTCACAACGCCCGGTCTGGGAATCGAAACTGCGATCCTATGACCGCGAGTCCGCTACCCTAACCACTGGGCCATTGCACCTCCACACAATATATGATATTCTATTAGTGTTACTCACACACACACATACACACAGAGGTATATATATATATATATATATAAACATATATACATATACATACATATATATGTATGTAATTATATGTAGATATGTACCTGTGTGTGTGCATATCCACACACACATACACACATACAACTTTATCATGGTAAATTGATTCATCTGTAACATGTTTGCCGCCCACATGTCAGGGCTAATAGTGTGCCATGGTATGTGTGTATATGTATATGGACATATATGTGTGTGTGCGCGCGCAAATATATATATATGTATATATAT
>NC_068998.1:45694115-45695346 GCF_001194135.2 Octopus bimaculoides
AAATTTCAATATAAATCTCTCCAACCTTTTATTATGAAGGGCAGCCGGAAGCGAGAGTACCTTACAAGTTAAATGTACCTTTCTTAAGTTTTATCGCTTTGATTTTTTTGTTTAACACTGCGTGTCGCCTAGGGGTCAGAAAATACTTGAGTGGGCAAACTAGCTGTAGGATCACTAAGTGTGAAAGGCAGACTTATGACGTATAATATAGGGAGCGGGAACAGCTTTTCCATGGGAAGGTTATTCCAAGTTGTGAACCTGGTGGGGGCCGGATAGCCATGACAATATAATCTATGATCAACAGCCATTTTGTAAACACTGTGATCTTAGTATTATTTTGAGTTCGGGAATTCGTATTATATACGGCTAAGATGTATAAGTCACATTTTCAATTTCTTATGTATATCTACGATCTTGTTGCCCCACATGTTTTGCTTATTAACGTAGCTAGTGTAAAAAGTGTTACTCATTAACATAATTCATGCACAGATGCTACTTATTGACATAATTGATGCACAGATTTTTCTTATTAATGTAATTCATGCACATATGTAGTTTATAATTCCTGTACAGGTATTGCATATTAACGTAACATATGCTCAAGTATATGTTTGTTAACGTAATTCTAGCACTGGAATTGCATATTAGCATAATTCATACATAGGTATTGCTTTTAACATAATAAATGCACAGGTGTTGCTTGTTTATTTAATTGTGCTATGTTTATAATTATTTAACATTTTTGGATCATATGTTTATGTATGTTGTATATGTTGTATATTCTTGCGTGTGAGTGTGTATATATATATTCTTGTATGTGAGTATGTATATATGTGTGTGAGAGAAAGATTGAAATAGATACATACATACATACATACATACATACATACATACATACATACAAAGTTCAGATTCATACCCGTGATTGTTGGGGCATTGGGATATGTAACGAACTGCCTCAACAAAAACCTGGAAAAATTAGGGTTCTCAAAACCTGAAAGAAAAAGGCTGATTAGAAGATTACTGATTCAAGCCATCAATGGAACTGTAAAGATATGTAAAACTTTCTAAAAATTTAGTACATAAATACATATGCATGCATCTAGACATGAAAATATATACATAAAAACGCATCCATAAAACAAACATACAAATCTGCGCATACACTAACACCAAATACTGCACACACACACACACATATGCACAAATACCTAGATGATGTTGATAAAAG
>NC_068998.1:45695356-45696442 GCF_001194135.2 Octopus bimaculoides
ATACATACATACATACATACATACAAAGTTCAGATTCATACCCGTGATTGTTGGGGCATTGGGATATGTAACGAACTGCCTCAACAAAAACCTGGAAAAATTAGGGTTCTCAAAACCTGAAAGAAAAAGGCTGATTAGAAGATTACTGATTCAAGCCATCAATGGAACTGTAAAGATATGTAAAACTTTCTAAAAATTTAGTACATAAATACATATGCATGCATCTAGACATGAAAATATATACATAAAAACGCATCCATAAAACAAACATACAAATCTGCGCATACACTAACACCAAATACTGCACACACACACACACACATATGCACAAATACCTAGATGATGTTGATAAAAGTTCCAATGAAGGAGCCTTGAATCTATGTTAGAGTCCGGCTCTTTCTCTATTGACAAGAAATACAGAAATGAAACTGACTGATAACATACATGCATACATTAAGCCTACTTCATTAAAACATTTTCTTAATGATTCATTTACTTCAAATGAAATTAGAGATTTTGTGTCAACTTAAAAATATCCTGATATTGAATTTATTGCTGGTAGAAGTGCTCAAATGAAAGGGATACGGGATGCTAAGTCTTCTACACAATCTTATATTTAATCATTGGTAAAGTGGTACAGTTCATCAAGATTAAAGATGACATGTTCCCGAAAGTGTTGCACAAAGGAAAAGACGGTAAAGCTATTTTCATTAATTCTGATGGTATTTCTTTCCTCAGGGATTTTGGTAAAATACTGAACAAAATTTTTCTTGACAAACTCCTGCCACACGTCGAATTATTCCTTCTTTATAAGTCCCAGTCAAGTTTTTTGCACTGGATGAGGATCCGACGACTGTATATGTTCAGTTCGTTATCTACAAGAAAATCGCATTGAGCAGACTCCACGTTTCCCAGATCACATCCTCCCATCATGAAAAGGGGAAATATACATTGGAAGAGCAAGTGTACTCCAAAGTACACTTGCTCCTCTTCTTCTTCTTCTTCTTCTTCTTCTTCTTCTTCTTCTTCTTCTTCTTCTTCTTCTTCTTCTTCTTCTTCTTCTTCTTCTTCTTCTTCTTCTTCTTC
>NC_068998.1:45699248-45700304 GCF_001194135.2 Octopus bimaculoides
CAGTTGATCCGATCAACGGAACAGCCTGCTCGTGAAATTAACGTGCAAGTGGCTGAGCACTCCACAGACACGTGTACCCTTAACGTAGTTCTCGGGGGATATTCAGCGTGACACAGTGTGACAAGGCTGACCCTTTGAATTACAGGCACAACAGAAACAGGAAGTAAGTGTGAGAGAAAGTTGTGGTGGAAAAGTACAGCAGGGTCCGCCACCACCCCCTGCCGGAGCCTCGTGGAGCTTTAGGTGTTTTCGCTCAATAAACACTCATAACGCCCGGTCTGGGAATCGAAACCGCGAGTCCACTGCCCTAACCACTGGGCCATTGCGCCTGCATACCTAGTATAATGAGAGGCAAACACATCACTCGGGATATCCCTGAAACTGCTGTAAGACATTAATTAATTAATTTAACTAATTACTTCTAATTCACCTTACTCTAATCAGATATTCTAAATGACTTGAGATACTCGTCCTGCCTTGGTTTTTGTTATCCTTTTCCCTCTAATATTTACCTGCTAACTCGGAAGCCTACCAAGGGTCCCTGGCTCCCAGTCTCAGTTGTGAACTCGGAACCTAACGGATAGCCAATCATAGCTCTTACAAAGCGTACCTATTCGTTTAGATTAGGGCTGGCCAACCTGAGGCCCGCAGACTTCTACCTTGCGACCCATTTGATACTGTCTTGGAATGGGTTTACTTAAACTAACATTCTTAAAAATTTTATCAAAAATTACAGATTGTAATGAAAAGTAATAGAAAAAGATACTGCTATTTTTGCAATGATAACATTTCATGTTGAATCAACGATAATTCATTCATTATTGTAATAACAGCATGAGAAAGCAAAATGCTTTCAATTCTGTCAGCAAACTAGCGGCCTTCTAAAACCTTCTGTGATTAAAGTGGCCCGCAATGTAATTCGAGTTGGCTAGGCCTGGTTTAGATCATCAGTGAACTAAACCCCTCATAATCAATCAATCTATCTATCTATATATATATATATATATAGATAGATAGATAGATAGATAGATAGATAGATAGATAGATAGATAGATA
>NC_068998.1:45700881-45702250 GCF_001194135.2 Octopus bimaculoides
ATATATATATATATATATATATATATACACATACACACACAAACACACACATACACACATATTTATATACATATACACACACACATCTGTATATCCTATGAATCCACTTAATACTCACTTTCGTATCCTCAACTCCCCCCTCCACACACAAACACACTTCTCCACTCTTAAACCACTCTATACCACCACTTCATCTCTCTCTCACACACACACAATCACACACACACACAACCACACGCCTCACCTCTTTACCCACTCCTTCACTGTACACAAACTCCGGTGCCATCTGGGAAAGCAGTCTCCCACGCAAATCACTTCCATCCAGCCAAACACACGCACACACACACACACACGCATAAACTAATTCACTTACTCACACATACATGCACATGTACACATAGATATACGTACATATGCACACACACAGATATGCATATTTATATACGCTCACATACATATACATACACACATATAAACACACATACACATACATACACAGCCGTACAGATATTAGGAAACTCTAACAATTTAACCAGATCACTCCCGCCTCACCTCTCATCAAAAACAAACACCCTCCCCGCCGCCACCACCACCAACACCATTACTATTGACAACAACAACAATAATAATTATCCTTTTTATTAAAGGCAGAAGGCCTGAAATTTGCGGAGGAGGAAGGACTAGTTGACTACATCGACGCCAGTGTTTCATTGGTGCTTAATTTATCGATCTCGAAAGGATAAAAGGCAAAGTCGACCTCGGCGGAATTTGAACTCAGAACGTTAAGACAGATGAAATGCCACTAAGCATTTTGCTCAGCATGTTAACGACTCTGCCACCTCGCTGCCTTAATAATAATAATAATAATGATAATAATAATAATGATGATAATGATGATGATAATAATAATAATGATAATAATAATGATATGCAGTACCAGGCAGTGGCTCTCATGGCTTCTGATCTTAATTGATTGGAAGTGTTATCATGTACATTGCTTTGTCTTGGTATAAAAGATGGGCTACAGCAAATATTCTGCTTAATACCACAGATTTGCTTGTCAGTTGTTCGACCTTAACCAGTTGAGCATGTCCCTTGGTGGCTGACGATATGTGCATCTCTGATCATGGGTAGAAGTAGTTGGGGAGCATCATAGCCATGTGTTGAGAGGAATTCTTTGGGGTTTGAATAATTCACCTTTGGAAACGTGGGTGTTTGCTCAACATCCTTAAACAAACCTTATTCAGGGACCTTTTGAGCGGGATGGGCTACTCGACCTGAAAAAAATTCTAACTGGGCCCCACCTGCGAGGTCATGCGCTGTTTGTCTTGATATGAGATCTCCACGTCGCGCACATGTGGTTGTGATG
>NC_068998.1:45702260-45704855 GCF_001194135.2 Octopus bimaculoides
TTTGTCTTGATATGAGATCTCCACGTCGCGCACATATGGTTGTGATGCATGTGCCTAGTGTACCCTTATCAGACGGGTAATCATGATGGGTATATTGGGCTTCGTATATTTTACCCCAGTGTCACTTTGATGGCATGCACTGCTCTCTCACTCAATAATAATAATAATAATAATAATAATAATAATAATAATAATAATAATAATAATAATAATAAGAGGAAAGCAAAAACTCGGAAAAGTGAACATTAGACGTGGAATATTCCAAGTTGATAGCTTATCTCCAGTACTATTTGTTTTGGCCATGACACCGCTCACTACGATACTAGGAAAAGTTAAAATTGCTTAGGATTTGAGCAAAGGAAATCATCAGATAAATCATCTCCTTTTCATGGATGATTTAAAGGTTCATGCAACAATGAGAAACAGCCTGAACGTCTTGTACATATTATCCGCATTTTTTCAAATGCCATAGGTATGAAATTTGGGATAGTGCGCTATATTGAAAATGAAACGAGGAAAATTTGAAAGAAGCCAGAGAATTGAAATGCCAAACAGTGAGAGCGGTTGATAAAGAACAGTGGTATAAGTACTTGGGAATACTGGAAGCAGGTGAGATAAAAGAATGAAGAAATGAAACAAATTACCAGTTGAGAGTACACAAGGAGAGTCAGAAAATTATTGCAGTCACAGCTGACATACATACATACAAACAAACAAAAATACCCTGTTGTTGATGTTGAAGTTCCAAAGAAATAAAATGGAATAATGGTATGCTGGCATACATACATACATACATGCATACATAGATGATGACTGTCAACTCCGTACGCAAGTATGACCATTACAGATAAATTATCTTATGATAGATTCTAAGGACAATGGTTGCCAACAATGCCAGCTTTCGCAACACCACTAAGACTCTCTCCTACAATGCTAAGTAGTCCAGAAGAAACAAGCAAGAGCAATATCTCCGGTTTCGCAATGAGGCGGGTGTAATTTCAGAATAATGGTAATTTCAGAATAATTTCCTTTTTCTATAGAGATGTCTAAATAAAGACAAGTAGTTCTCTCACTTCCAGTTATTGCATTGCCCCGTCGACTCTACCGAGTTCTTCCGCCCTTTGACCGATTTGGTTTTTCCACTGCAGGGTGTCCAACGAGACCCACCCTCTTTTATCAAGCAGGCTTGGTAGAGTTTCCGGTTTAGTCACCAATGGTCCGACTACGTGACATGCATTTATGCACAGATACACACACACGCACACACGCGCACAGCACGCATATACATACCTATATATACACACAGACATGCATGTATATCTACGGACACACAAATACGAACTCTCTCTCACGCACGCACGCATATACATACACACACACATATTTTGGTCCAAAATTAACAATGAGAATAACAATAAAGACTATAAAATGAAAACAGGATTTAATTCTTAGTTTGATGTTATAATGAGAGACTAAGGAATTAAAAATATCTTTGACGTTTTGAGCTGTTCTTTCGAAAGTTAGATAGCTAGAAGGAAAGCATGTACATATAAAAATCTGTTTCATATTTTGCCAAAAAGTCTTAGAAATATACATGGAGTGCGAGTAGGGGTTTTCAAGAAACACATTGATCGTCTGCTGTCCAACATCCCAGATGAACACATACACAGCAAGAAACTGAAACGAGGCTGTCAATATCAAATTCCACAGGTATGAACAGGCATGAAAATAGTGGTGCCCTAGCATAGTCACATGCTGTACTACCTGGCATTCGTGCCGGAAGTTCCAATACGAATATTTCAGCGTGTTTGGGTGTCAATCTGAGGACCTGTACCCAGTGATAAAAATCAAACATCCAGTCAACATCATGGTGTTTGAAATGATCACTAGTGATGACGACCTTATACCTCCATTCATCTTCTCACATTCCACACGGAGGCCTACATCAAGCGCCTGGAGGAGGTAGTGCTAGCCTGGATCAAGAGGCTGGCTGCTGGAAGACCCTATGTCTGACAACAGGACTCTGCACCGTGTCACACAAGCAGGAGAACCCAGTTATGGTTATCAGACAACTTCTGCGACCACATCACCCCTAACATTTGGCCACCTAACTTCCTAGAATGCAATCCTCTTCATTATTATGTATGGGGCGCAGTTGCGCGAGTGACCAACAAAATTACATGTAACACTAAAGATGAACTGAAGGCAAGGATTATGGCAGCATTCACCAACTTAAACAAGGAGGCCATCCAGAAGAGTTGCAGGAGATTCCGAAGTCGTCTGGAGGCCTTGTTTGAAGCCAATGGCGATTTTATTGAATAAACTTACTGTAGTATTTCAAGATATTCTTATGCACTTTTGTTGAATATACGTATGAAAATGAGATGACAGTGTTATTTTCATTTTTGTGTAATTTAGACGACAGTTTATTCATTGCACTCTGTATATATAGGATATTCCAGCTACTTCCAATAGTTTTCAAACAGTATAGCTAAGAACACAGTTAAACGAAACTCTGGCTTGTTTAGAAAGAAAGAAATTTTCGACGAAGTCCTAAAAACTAATGGTCTTAAAGATAGGATTCAAAAAAGATCG
>NC_068998.1:45704865-45705956 GCF_001194135.2 Octopus bimaculoides
AGTTTTAACCTCATCTTTCTCTCTAAATACCAAAACCAATATCACAATTTGTTTTAGCCTTAGGTGAATGTAAACTTTCAAAAAGACCACATATACTGGAAGTTAGACAATCATAACACAATCAAAGTCAGCTACAGTTGCATACCCAATATTAAAAGTATCTGATTTGGTACTACTAAAGTTGAGAGGGTGCACATGAAGATTAGATAAAGGACAATGTGAATTATATTTTCTTATTAGCGCTCTATACTCATCTAACACTGATCAGTAACATACGTATATTGGGATATATACATATATGCACATACGTAATTCGGGTATATACATATATGCGCGCGCATGTAAATATATCAAGCCTGCAAGTTAATGAAGCGGGGTTTTTCCGCATCTCCAAGAACGTTTGGGCTCACTGCAAAAGTCTCCCCCGTGAATGGGACGTCAATCCGTGGCGGTGGTAGAAGTAACCCACAGCTACCGCTGGTACTCTTTTCTTTTAACCGAATGGAGAATCGAACTCACGACTACATGATCGTGAGCCTAACACCCAAATTGCGAGGTCATGCGTCTTCATTTGAAACTATATATATGTTTTTGTATGTATATGTATACATAAACATGCTTATTTATACAAACACACACACACATATATATATATACATACATACATACATATATATATATATATATATATATATATATATATATATATATATATATATACGCTCACAGTACATATATACACCCTTCAATTACCATCAAGTCACATATCACCATCTTGTTTGATAATATATCCGGCCGGAAGTTAAACACAACTTCCGCTTAGTCGCACTAAAAAGCAATTTTTTTTTCTTTTTTGCCTTGTTATATATATTTTCGTTCATGTATTTATTATATATTGCTGTTGGTGTTGTTGTTTCTATATTTTTGTTGTTTTCCTATATTGTTGATATTGTTGCTTGTATCTATTATTGTTGTGATTATATTTATATATTGTTGCATGTGTGTGCATTTGTCTATATATATATATATATATATATATATATACATAAATATATATATGTTTATATATATGTACATATATATATATATAT
>NC_068998.1:45706142-45707223 GCF_001194135.2 Octopus bimaculoides
AATTATTACATGTGAGTTTAGTCGCCAGTTCTGTGTGTTTCTTTGAAACCTTATATTTTTTACATGGCTCAATTAGGGGAAGAAGGACCAACGCCCATGAACTTTTCAGGGTCTCAGTATGTGGTAAGAGGAAGTTAAGATGTTCCCAAGCAAGAACCCTGGCTCCAGAGAGCTTGCAACGGACTGAAACTGGACTCCCTTAAAAGGCTCCATGACACACAATGACCAGATGGTGGTGGCTGTGGTGGTGGTGGTGCTGGTGAATGTGGATCACAGTGGTGTTCGTGGCTGATATAGGTGTAATGCTGTTGTTTTTGGGGGTTTGTTTTTTTGTTATTTTGGTAATCGTAGTTTTGGTGGTATCGTGGCAGTGGTGTTGTTGGTGGTGACGGGTGGTGATGGTGGTGGTGGTGGTGATGATGATGATGTTGGTGGTCATCATTGTGATGGTGGTGGTGGTGGTGGTCGTCATCGTCGTAGTGATGGTGGTGGTAGTGGTGGTGATGGTGTTTGTGATGTTGTTGTTGTTGGTGGTGGTGGTGGCGGTGATGGTGATGATAGCGATGATGGTGATGATGGTTGTAGTGATAGTGATGGTAATGGTAGTGGTGATGGTGGTGGTAGTGGTGATGGTGGTGGTAGTGGTGATGGTTTCGGTGGCAGTGGTGGCGGTGGTATTGGTAGTGGTGATGGTGGTGATCATGGTGTTATTTGTGGTGGTGGTGGTGGTGGTGGTGGTGGTATTGGTTGTAGACCGTATGACATTATGTTTGGCCTATTGTCAAATGGACATTGATTTTTTTTGTATCTAGATATTACGTACTCCGCATCGTAAATAAAATGTACAAGCGTCTACTAAGAATCGAAACCCGATCGCTGTTTCGACTGGCTTATAGACTTACCAGTTTCTCTAGAGAAGTTGTCACTGTATTCCCCTCCTACATACACTTAGTTTTGTAATTACACACATTCCCGTAGTCCATCCTCATTCATCCTTACCTCCGTCCTCTACCCCTCACCCCCACCCGACCCTGCCCCCCGCCACCCAGGAATCAGTTCTATCCGGTTGTGTAGAATTTCT
>NC_068998.1:45707603-45711830 GCF_001194135.2 Octopus bimaculoides
CCACCTTTTACTACTAATACTATCAACAACAACAAAAATAATAATAACAGCATCACCAACATAAACAACATCAGAAACATGAACATAAAAATAACAGCCAAATCTCCCTCAAATCACATGCTACCGTCGTAAGAAAAAGGAAGGATACATTGGATAATGAGATCGTAGTCACCGTGTGTGTGTGTGTGTGTGTGTGTGTGAAGGAGAAAGGTAGGATGGTTACGGCTGGAATAGTGTTGATCATTGGCCTGTTTGATCAAATCTGTCTCGGGGTTAAATAACAAATTTACAACAACAGCAGCATCAACGCCATCGTTTCCACCATCATCGCGGTGGATTGGTCAGCTAGAAATAACAGCCGAATCCCTCTCAGAGACACGGCCAGTGTAGTCATAAATGTCTATAAAATACTCAAACATTGACAGCAACATCAACAATTGCAATCATGATATGCAGTTGCTTGACCCGCAAGAAGTAGCAACCAAAGAAGCCTCAAATTATACACTATAGTCTTTAAAAAGGAAGGATGCATTAGATAATATAACCAAATATACACTGAATGAAAAAGGCGGAATGGTCATGGTTGTAATGGATTTGATCAAAAGCACCACTGAGTCAAGGGATGCCTTGGGGGTAAGTAATTTCAACACTAGCCGTGTCATCCTCCAGTTGTCGTCCAGCTTGGAAGAAATAGCAGCCAAATTTCCCGCAAATCACACGCTATCATCCGAAAAGAAGTGAACGACATCGGATAACGGGATCGTAGTCACAGTGTGTTCGTAAGAAAAAGACAAGATGGACACGGCTGGAATACGTTTGGCCATTGGCCTGTTCGATCAGATCTGCTTCAGGGCTAAGTATCAACGACATTAACATCAATGACGCAGGAGTGGCTGTGTGGTAAGTAGCTTGCTTACCAACCACATGGTTCTGGGTTCATTCCCACTGCGTGGCACCTTGAGCAAGTGTCTTCTACTATAGCCTCGGGCCGACCACAGCCTTGTGAGTGGATTTGGTAGACGGAAACTGAAAGAAGCCCATCGTATATATGTATATATATATATATATATATATATATATATATATATGTGTGTGTATGTTTGTGTGTCTGTGTTTGTCCCTCCAACATCGCTTGACAACCGATGCTGGTGTGTTTACGTCCCCGTAACTTAACGGTTTGGCAAAAGAGAACGATAGAATAAGTACTAGGCTTCCAAAGAATAAGTCCTAAAAGGCGGTGCTCCAGCATGGCCGCAGTCAAATGACTGAAACAAGTAAAAGAGTAATGACAACATCAAGGATAACAAGTGACTTTCTGTGAGATTTTCCTCACTAACATCTTATCGTCTTAAACTGGAAGGAGACAGTGGACTGTATTGCTAGGTAAGTATTGTGGTAAGTAGCTTGCTTACCAACTACATGATTCCGGATTCAATCCCACTGCGTGGCACCTTGGGCGAGTGTCTTCTACTACAGCCTCAGGCCGACTAAAAACCTTGTGAGTGGATTTGGTAGACGGAAACTGAAAGAAGTCTGTCGTGTATATGTGTGTTTGTGTGTCTGTGTTTGTCCCCACCACCATCGCTTGACAACCGATTTTGGTATGTTTACGTCCCCGTAACTTAGCGGTTCGGCAAAAATAAGACAAGGTATAAAATGCTAAAATAATTTTATCATGAAGACCATTTTAGTACCGGTTTCAGTCTTTGCGACTTTTTCAACTTAGAGTAAAGCATGAAAAACAATCAAATTGTGGAAAAATTACATGAAATGATTTTTAAAAATATTTCCATAGTTTTCAAATGTAAGGAACATTTTTGTTTTTTTCTGTCTGCCTCTATATATATACTGGAATATGAAGGCTAGATTGCCTTTGATTATATAGTTTAATCCCTGATGACCTTGGGTTAAAAACACAAAAATACTAACTGCGACACCAACTATTATGACTAAAATAACAATTATTACTATAACATATAATAATCATTTCTACTAGAGACACAAGGCCTGAAATTTGAGGGGAATTTTTTACCGAATCCCCGAAAGGATGAAAGGCAAAATCAGTCTCGGAGGCATTTGAACACAGAATCGGAAGAAATGCTCGCCACCTATAAATTATATAAAGACACGATGAATACAGATACAACAACAACAACACTGAGAAAAACATCAACGTCGATACGAAAGAAGTCAGACGTTGTAAATAAGATCTATGGAAGCCAGATGTAAACCAAGAAGTGAAAATAACATCTGGAGAACTCAAACATGGTCAAGGTGTATAATTAAGATCTGGAAAAGTTTAACATTAACCAATGGATGTAAGTAGCATCTGGAGAAGTCAGAAGCAGACGACAGCCGTTAACATCTGTTGAAGTCAAAATAGCCTACAGCTTTAATTAACATCTGCAGAAGCAAAGAATGATCAATAGATGTAAATAGATCTGAAAAGGTCAACTATATTCAAGATGTGAGAAAAGACAAAATGGAAGAGATACAAGCAAATCTGGAGAAGACAGACACAGTCAGGAGGTCCGAATATTTTGTGGATTAGTGAAATAAAGCCAAGCGCTGTAGATTACATCCGGATTAAATAAAGCTGAAAGTTGTAAATTATACTGGATTAGATAAAGCCAAGAGCTGTAAATTAAATCTTGATTATTAAAATAAAGTCGAGATCTGTATGTTAAAACCGGATTAAATGAAGCCAAGAACCATTGATTAAATCTGGATAAATGGCATAAAGCCAAGAGCTGTAAATTCCATCTGGATTAGTGAAATAAAACTAAGAATTGTAAATTATATTTATTGAAGTGAAACAAGCTGAAATTAAAAGTAAACACATTATTTTGCTTTTCCCACCGCATCGGGAAAAATTATATAAGCCAAACAGCAACATAATTAAAATAATATGGCCGCTAAAACTAACATCCACATTTCAAACCGGAAGTATACATGATAGAGATATGATGTGAAGCGCTTCCATATTGCAGTAATATCCTTTTAACATTTCCACTTCGTCTTCCATTTTCCTTTTTGTTTTTTGTTGTTTTTTTTGTCCCCACCCCACATCCTCCAATTTACCGTCTGTTCATCAAATTTTTACTTTTTTATTTTTGTATTTTATAATTTTTTGTTTGTTTTACCCTTTTTTCATTCTTTTTATTTATTACTTTCTTCTTGGACACTCATTCATTCTGTATTCTTCTTCCTGTAATCTATCGTTTATTTTTCATTCTTGTTGTTATTGTTGTTGTTGTTGTTGCTTTTATTGCTTTAATTGTTGTTGCTGTTCTTCACATTGTTCCAGATGCCCTCAAATAAAAGGCAATCCATCTATGACCATCTCGTCTGTTTTTATGTTAGAATGCACCATTGAATGTGTCTCTCTTCCTTTTTATTATTTTTTTATATATAGATAATGATTGGGAGTAGGGGAGAACAGAGGAGGTAGAAATGGTGGGAGTGGTGGTGGAGGTGTCGGATGTGTTATGGAAGCGTTGGTAATGGTGTAGGTGGTACGTAGCGCACACACAAACATATATATATATATACGTACATGTTATATGTTTGCATTTGTGTATACACGCATACATATGTACACATATATATGTATGCATGTATATGTGTGTGTGTATGTATGTATGTATGTATGTATGTATGTATGTATGTATGTGGAATCACGTATACACACGCGCACGATAGGTTTTCACAAAAATAACGCAGAAGGGAGCATAACTTTTATTAACTAAAATAGGTTGTTCAAATTACATATGTTGGTAGAGTAACGCTTTTTCTAAAGCAACTCTGCTATCTGTTCTTCGTTAGAGAGAAATAATGGGTTCCAAGCAGAAGCATTGTGCCATCATTGAGTTCTCGATGAACGAGATAAGCAAACTGTCTGATATTCACAGAGGGCTGCAGGTTGTTTATGAAGACGACACCATTGACAAGAGGAAGGTGCACGAACGAAGTATTTTAAAACGGGGAAAAAACCAGTCTCAATGAAAAACCTCACACTGTGGGAGACGACCAATTGCGACCATCGATAAATTAAGTATCAGTTACACACTGGAGGTTGATATAATCGACTTAATCCCTTTGTCTGTCCTTGTTTGTCCCCTCTGCGTGTAGCCCCTTGTGGGCAGTAAAGAAATAAGAAACGTTAGCTCGCTGGACGAAATGCTTAGCGGTATTTCACTACGTTCTTTTCTCTAAATTATATATATA
>NC_068998.1:45711989-45712747 GCF_001194135.2 Octopus bimaculoides
ATATATATATATATATATATATATATACATAAACTTATTAAAGTGGCTAGATACAATTTAATATATATTCAAATATATACAAATACACAAACATACATGTATATACATAAATATATCCATCGCTCAATCTGTCTATCTAGCTAACTATCTATCTATTTAGTCATACATACATACATGCATACATAAATACATACATAAATACATACATACATACATACATTCATACATACATACATACATACATACATACATACATACATACATATAGTCCTACTATATAGACAGTAACAAAGGTATTATGTACATCACAAAACTGCAAACGGGACAAACCATCATTCTGAAAGCCTCCTTTATTGATCTTCATATTATTCCCTAGCAACGCATATTATTCCCTAGCAGCAAAACAACACAGCTTTGTCTTCCATTTCCTCATAGAATCAAATTTCTCCTATATTCTTCCCTACAATCCTCCAAGAAGCAATTTGGTCTTTTAAGAATCGATAGACGCTATTTCCAGATTTCTGTGACGATGTTTTAATCCATCTTGGAGAACGTGTGCGTGTGTTTTGTGTGTGTTGTGTGTGTACTTGTGTATGTGTGTGCCGCAGTAATAGGACCTGAATACCTCTACACGTCATCGAACATCCTTTTTGAAGTCGTAATAACGTGCGCGCGCAGACACATACACGCACACACACACACTCAGATAAATGCACTCACACGTATAACTATATATATGGGTCTATATACGTATATAT
>NC_068998.1:45715790-45719977 GCF_001194135.2 Octopus bimaculoides
ACACACACACACACACACACACACACACACACACACACACATACATACATACACACCTGCCTATCTGCTTCACATTAGATACTACTACGTTGATACAAATTACTTGACCATATGAAGTGTTTCACGTTGTATACTTTCTGACAACATTCATTCATTCTAACCAACAATTCTGAATTCCCATTTCCGCTTGACATTCTTACACCCACGTCCTTTGAAGATGTCTGCCTTAAAAGTATTGCCTCTACAACTTTCATTTTCTTTCAGTTCCAAAATACCAATCTATTTAGTGAGGCATCAATCATTGCTTCCTTTCTCAGAGAAATTGTTTCGCAGAAATCTTGCAAGAAACTATCGTCTGTCCAACGTATTCATTTAAATCACTGACTGGCATCAAGTCGCCATTTTAGCTTTCTAAATATATGATTTGTGACTTCTTTTCCTTTTTTTATTTCCTAGTTTCGCTATTCTTTCTCAAAACCGAGAATTTGAAAAAATAGGTATATAGACCCACAAGTATATAATATGCACATATGTATAATATGCATGTCTACACAAATACATATGTGTGTGTGTGTGTGTATACATATATAACTCTCTTACGGGTATGACTTTAAACTGCATCCGGTAACGTGGCCCTATTTCGAAAGTTCTGGGATTCTGAGGGGAGTAAAACCATCTCCTAAATACCATTGATCCCAGGTCTGCCCTGATTCCGAGTAATAGCACCTATCAGTGCTCTCTCTATTGGTTATTTAGCATGTTATAGAAGAAGCTCCAAGTACAAACCCTCGCTGCTTTGTGAATACCTTTGGGAAAAGAAAAGGACAAGGAGAGTTCATGTCTACAATAAATGAAGGAGTGAAGCACTCAGACAGTCAAGTACCCTCTTTGGCACCCTTCTGACAACTCCAGGGTGGGTGGAATTTTCCGGCCGTGTAAAGCATTTAAACTCAGAAGAAGGCTGCCCCACCGCGAAACCTACAGCTTGCTGGTCACTGCCTGAGGCCGCTGAATCTCTGTAGTCAGATATCCAAGTTTAAAAGATGGGATCAGATTGCACAAACTGACTCTGTTTAAAACTACTACACACAAGCTGGAAGTCCTGCACCGTCAATGATCGGTTTACTTTGCCGCTTGAGGGCGTTTTGCTCTTTCTCATGTTCTTCGGATGCGAAGAAACTGCTATCGTTTCTTGATGATGGTGATGATGACGATGACGACGACGACGACGACGACGATGATGATGATGATGACGGTGTTTGTAATGTTAGTATTGACAATGATAATTACGATGATGATGATGATGATGATGATGATGGGAACATCAACAAACGGTGATGACCATCACGACTGTACGACCTTCCTTGTTTTATTAAATCAACGCGGAAACCTCAACGTGGTCGCTCAGGTTTATATAAAGTAATTATGGGAGAGAATACCTGTCACCTACCTGCTCTCCTAAATTATGGTACAGAACCTGTTTAATCCTTAATCAGGCGTATTGGTTCACGTGATATCAGGGCTTGCTATACATAGTGGGTCTGTGTAATACATGTCTAAGGGCCGGCCCTCATCTGTGTTTTGGATGCCTTAATTACGGGCCCATCTTCTGCTGCTGGACCTTTAACTAGGTGCTCTGCCAGGTACTGGGTCAGAGCGGACCGGGAAGTAGTATTATGTAACGAAGTTTTCAAAAGGGAAAAAAACAATCATTTAAAAATTAAATTATCAACCTTAAATTTAGTATTAGTTTAAAAAAAAAACAAGAAAAAAAAAGAAAAACAGAAATGTATTGAAAGCTTAATTGCTTTCATTGTTAAATTCAAATGATATGACTTCATTATCGTTTCCACGTGACATAATTTCAATATTTTAATTGACGAAGCTGAGTAAATTACAATTCTAAAATTACCAAAAGTAAAACGTCTTTTACTGGTATGGTAGTGAAAGGTGTAATTTGTGTCTGAAAGACAAAAACCACTGACGTTGTCTACAAAGTGTGTTCCAGATTGGAGAGACGAAACCTTCATTTTTTTGCTTACACCCTGAGGCATTCAATTTGTAAGCCCTTAACCATATTCTTGTTCTGGTAGTGGTGGTGAATGGGTTTAGTTGTGGTGGAGGAGGAGGTGGTCGTTGAGATGACGGTGGTGGTGGAGGTGGTCGTTGAGATGATGACGGTGGCGGATGTGGGCACCGGCTAACAACGACAGAGGTGATGAAGATGATGATGACGATGACTACGACGATGATGATGATGATAATGATGATGGCAATGATTATGAGATGACGATGACGATGGTGATTACAATGACGACGACGACGACGACGATGATAATGGCGATGACAATGTTGGTGATGATGATGATGACATTAAAAAGGTGATGGCAACCACCACCGTACGACCTTCCATGTTTTATTAAATCAACGCGGGAACCTCTAAGTGGTCGCCCGACCTGCTAGATATAACAACCAAATACGCTTGAAATGATGCTATTGTCTTATGAAAAGAATTCATTGGATAATGTAATCTTAGGTTTACTATGTCCGATAATTAAAAGACAGGTTGGTCACAGATGGAACGCTTCCGATCTGAGGTTTACTCGATCACGTTTCTGTGGCTCTAACTATAGCTGTTGCCTTTGATCTGCTACAGTTGTTGTTGATGTTGATGTTGTTGTTGTTGTTGATGGTTATCATTACAACAGCAGCAACAACACTAGTAGTAGTAGTAGTAGTAATGGTGGTGGTGGTCGTCGTCATCGTGATAGTTGTGCTGTTGGTGGTGGTAGTAACAGTAGTAGTGGTGGTTGTGGTGGTGATAATGATGGTAGTGGTGGTAGTAGTATGGTGGTGGTGGTGGTGGTAGTAATAATAGTAGTAGTGGTGGTAGTGATGGTGGTGGTGGTAGTAGTAATGGTAGTAGTGGTGGTTGTGGTAATGGTGGTAGTGTTGGTGGTGATAGTAGTTGTATGGTGGTGGTGGTGGTGGTAGTAGTAATAGTAGTAGTGGTGGTTGTGGTGGTGATGATGGTGGTAGTAGTATAGTGGTGGTAGTAGTAGTGGTGGTGGTGGTGGTGGTAGTAATAGTAGTCGTGGTGGTGATCGTAGTGGTAGTAGTATGGTGGTGGTAGTAGTAGTAGTAATAGTAGTAGTGGTGGTGATAGTGGTGCTGGTGATAATGGTAGTAGTAGTAGTTGTGGTGGTTGTAATGGTGGTGGTGGTGGTGGTAGTAATAGTAGGTGGTGCATGTGCAGTCTCATTCATCTTTCAGCCTCATTCAGAAACAACGTGGTTGTTCACGTGATCACGTAAAAGATGCCGACTATCAATGGAGCTGCGTTCCCATGTAGTTGTTCTTGGTGATGGTGGTGGTGGTGGTGGTGGTGATGACCGAGATGGTGGAGGTAGGGTGTTGTTGTTGTTGTTGTCGGCGGTGGTGGTGCCGGTGGTAGTGTATGTAGTAGTGGTATTGGTGATGGTGTTATTGCTCGTGTTGTTCTTGTTCTTGTTGATGGCGGTGGTGGAAGTGATCATGATGATGGTGGTGGCGGCGACGGAGGTGACAGTGATTGTGTCGTGATGCTGGCGATGGCGGTGATGGTGTAAGTGATGTTACTACTGTTGGTAGTAATGGTGGTGGTGGTGGTGGTGGTGGTAGTGGTGGAGTAGCGGTGGTATTGCCAATGATGTTGGTGGCGGTGTTAGTGTTATTGTTGTTGTGGTTGTTGTCGACGGTGGTGGCTGTGGTAGTGTAACTTATAGCTGGTGGTGATGATGGTGATGGTGATCGTGGTATAGGTGCTGGTGGTACCAGTGGTGAAGGTAGTGTTTGTAGTGTAGTTATAGTTGAGTCATGGTGGTGATGATGGTGATGGTGATCGTGGTATAGGTGCTGGTGGTACCAGTGGTGAAGGTGGTGTTGGTGTTTGTAGTGTAGTTATAGTTGAGTCATGGTGGTGATGGTGACGGTGGTGTTAATGGTGTTTAGCCCTAGGTCATCCCTCATTCTGAAGACCTATGATCAAAGTAGGAATCGAACCATGGCCATCCCGTCGACTACCTAACGACTACCTACATTTATTAAGAAATAAGAAGTTATTCGAAAGAAATATAATTGTTATTTCTAGCAGATGAAGGCACCACATAGCGGCTCTTCTACATTGACTGGTGGTGGTGGTGGTGGTG
>NC_068998.1:45720013-45720547 GCF_001194135.2 Octopus bimaculoides
GTGGTGGTGGTAGTTGTGGCGGTTGTATTGGTATTGATGTCAGTAGTGGTGGTGGTGGTGGTGGTGCAGGTGATGTGGGTGTTGTTATAGCTGTTGATTGTGATGATGCTGGTGTTGGTGGTGGTGGTGATGGTGATGGTAGTAACGGTGGTAATGGTGGTAGTGGTGGTGGTAACGGTGGTAGTGGTGGTGGTAACGGTGGTAGTAGTGGTGATGAAGGTTCTGGTAATGGTGATGTTGGTGGTGATGGTGAGGAAGGTTCTGGTGGTAGTGATGATGTTATTGCTGTTGCTGTTGTAGTTGTTGGTGGAGGTCGTGGTGGTAGTAGTGGTGGTAGTGGAAGTGGTCATGGTGATGGTGTTGTTGACGTTATTCGTATTGGTATTGGTTGTGGTGGTCGTGGTAGTTGTGGTTGTGGTGGTGGTGGTGGTGGTCGTCGTCGTCGTGGTTGTAGTGGAGGTGGTGGTCATGGTTGTAGTGATCGTGGAAGTTGTTGTTTTGGTGGTGGTGGTCGTCGTCGTGGTTGTAGTGGAG
>NC_068998.1:45720709-45721237 GCF_001194135.2 Octopus bimaculoides
TCGTGGTTGTAGTGATCGTGGTAGTTGTAGTTTTGGTGGTGGTGGTGGTGGCGGCGGTGGTGGCGGCGGTGGTATTATTCTCATCGTTAGCAATTTTGGTTCGTAGACAAGGAGCTAGTAGAGTGTAGTAAAATACATCAGCTGCTGCCGCAGTTGCTGCATTTGGTGAAGACGATGCTGCTGCTGCTACTGGCGGTGATGTCAGATCACGCTACACGCGGCGTGGGCGATCGTATACAGCAGCATCTGCTTCGTACAACATCAACAAATCATAATCATCATCATCATCATCATCCTCATCATCATCAACATCATACTACTACCAATAATAATAATGATAATAATAATAATAATAATAATAATAATTGTAATAATAATAATAATAATTGTAATAATAATAATAATAATAATTGTAATAATAATAATAATTGTAATAATAATAATGATAATAATAATAATAATAATAATGATAATAATAATAATAATAATAATTGTAATAATAATAATAATAATAATAATAATAATAAT
>NC_068998.1:45721970-45723766 GCF_001194135.2 Octopus bimaculoides
CTCTTTCACACAGACACACACACACACACACACACACACAAGCATGTACACACACATACGCAGGTACATATATGAACGTCCATATACAAATTTCTACACACGATCTTTCCCCTCCACATATATACACATACCTTATCAGATATACTACATACGAACACCTGTCTCTATATCTCAGCCATAATCACTCGAATACACACTCACGCACACACACACACACACACACACATACGTACGTACGCACGCGCACACAGATGCACATACATCTCTTTCTTCATCCATTCATGAATTATTTCACAACGTTCCTTTGTTCATTCATATATTCTCGTATTCTTGTTTTTATCGTGCCTTCTGTCTTTCGTACTCACACATACACACGCATGCACATATGAGAGTGTGTGTATATGTGTATATATATATATATATATATATATATATGTATACATAAAGAGGGGAAGGTCGAAAATAGAGACAGTGAGACATTTAAATAGATAGATAGATAGATAGATAGATAGATAGATAGATAGATAGATAGATAGATAGATAAACAGGTAGATAGATAGATAGATAGATAGATAGATAGATAGATAGATAGATAGATATACACACACAGATAGATATTCTCTCCCATAATTACTTTATATAAACCTGAGTTGTTTCTTCTTACTGGCCACCAAGCGGATACCCTGTTGCCTGGGGTAGAGGAATGATTTACCATTAAAAACTTTTTAATATCTGTTTAAACATTTCTCCTAATACCTCTCATTTTTCACACTTCTACCACTTTTTGCCAATTCTGGGGTCGCTTTAGAATATGTAGGAAGATGTGATCACCTCAATGGCAGCGGTCTGTAATGTTAGCAAACATACCCTTAAATTATTAATCAAACAAGAAGTCAAAACTTGTGCAATAGAACCACCCCACCCCCCACTCGCCACACACAGACACACAAAATATGTGTTGATTAAAGGGTAAAATAATTAAACAGGAAATAGCACAAACAAGCAGCAATTATACCAAAAACCATCATCAGCATTTCATCATTTCTTAATGTTGTAGGACTAATTGCGTGACTCGACGACTTCAGCCTATTCAAGGAAAAAGTGGTGTTGGCAAGGTATGTGACAAAAAGGAGTGCCTCTTTGCCCGATGAATATATCTGGATAAAAGTTTGGAGTAAATTGTCTTAATCTACTGTATTAGGTTGTTCTGTCGCCGCTCTCCCTTATACATGTGTGTGTGTGTGTGTGTGCCTACCCCTCTGTTATGCATACATGTATGTATGTACGTATGTATGTATGTATGTATTGGGGGGGGGGGCAATAAAGTCAGGATCATTATTATGAACGCGGTGAGCCGGCAGAATCGTTGGCACACCGAGCAAAATGTTTAGCGGCATTTCGTCCGTCTTTATGTTCTGGGTTCGAATTCCATCGAGGTCGACTTTGCCTTTCATCTTTTTGGGAGACGATGAAATAAGTGCCAGTGAAGCACTGGAGTCGAGTCGAAGTAATTGACTTACCCCGTCCTCCGAAATTGCTGGCCTTGTAGCAAAATTTGAAAACATTATTATTGTTGTTGTTGTTGTTGTTACCCTCAGTCGGTTTTAAGTAAAGCCCCACAGAAATTATAACGCATTTCTAATGTCCGCCTCATCTAACCCTCCCCCCACCGACCTGTGGCAAAAGAGATGCTGTGTGAAGAGACTTCTGAGTGTGTGTGTGTGTGACGGTATGCGTGTATATGTGTAGCTGTGTGTATATTATGTGCGTCTCTCTCTATCTCTCCCTATCTCTCT
>NC_068998.1:45723827-45724871 GCF_001194135.2 Octopus bimaculoides
TATATATATATATATATATATATATATATGTTTCTCCCTTTCGTTTTCGCTCTATTTCTTTCAATGTCCCTGCCTCTCTGTCTGTGTGTTTGCCTCTCCTTCTCTCTCTTCCCCCCTCTCTCTCTCTATCTATTTAGCTGTCTGTCTTACTCTTTTTCTTTCTCTCTCTTTCTCTTTCGCTGTCTTTGGCTCTCTGTCTCTGCCCCTCTTTATCTCTCTCTCTCTCTCTCTCTCTCTCTCTCTCTCTCTCTCTCTCTCTCTCTCTCTCTCTCTCTCTCTCGTTCTGTAACTGTGTAAGCGCAGATATGTGTATATATGTATGCGTGTGTTAGTGCCTGCGTGTCTGTACGTCTTGTGTGTGTGCTCGCGTGTGTGTGTCTGTTTGTGCGTCTTGTGTGTGTGTTTGTGTCTGTGTGTGTGTGTTTGTGTAGGTGTGTGAGTGCTGTTCGATAAGCGGAAAGGTCGTGAAAATTTTAGTACTCACGAACCAAATTCTCAACATTAGTTCAATGCGTGTATGTGTATGTGTGTGGGTGGTTGTATGTGTGTGTGCGTGCTTGTATATGTATGTATGGATGGATTACTGTATAGGTATTCCTGTAGAATAGCGTCGGAAATTAGCTACTACGCATGAAACCACCATTTTCTTTTTTTAATGTACACATCTTAAGCATTATAAATATACAAAATAAATGAATGAACAGATAAAGAAATAAAATCAGTTTTCAGTTTCTTTTGAGAATGTTTTTTTCTGAATTGTGTTCCAAACAACCAATATTATGATTCATCAACAATTTGTGTAATTCTTCAAAATATGAAATGATAGAAAAAGAACCCCAAACCGAAGTCAAAACTGAAAAATACGGATCAGAACGAAGGCTATCCCCACCCTCGCAATTTTTCGTTTAGTTATCCATTTATCGATTTATTTATCGATTTATTTATCGATTTATTTATTGATTGTAGAATTGTAATCTGCGTTGCATTCTGCATGCTAAATTATTTGCGTTTCTATTCTATAAGAACGCCATATTAATATTTATA
>NC_068998.1:45725352-45727172 GCF_001194135.2 Octopus bimaculoides
ATATATATATATATATATATATATATATATATATATATATACATACATACATATATGTAGAGGGGGAGGAGGGAGAGAGAAACTTGGTGTAAATCGTGTCACTTTCTAATGATCTTCGCTCTATTTTGAGTATTGAGCACTCTTTACCTTCTTGTTGTTCAGTAATACGTATACACACACACACACACGTACGTACACACATATACACACATACGCGTACGTACACACATACATACATACATCGTGGCTCTCTACTGACTCGTGTACCCTTAACGTTGTTCTCGGGGAGATTCAGTGTCACACAGAGTCGATAAATTAAGTACCAGTTGCGTACTGGTGTTGATCTAATCGACAGGTTCCAAAAAATTCGGGCCTTGTGCCTAGAATAGAAAAAAATGCACTCTAGATTTTTCGAAATTTTTCTATCGATGTTTGTATTTAGTTATCATAGACGAGGAATTACCTTTGATGTTGATTCTATTTGGATTTATTGGTATTTGATTGTTTGATGCAGTTGACCAAGTTCGCTTAAGACTGGGTGGTTTTTAGATATCTGCTTGGATTTATTAACACTTTTCCCCCTCTTATTTATGAATATTTACAGTTATGTATGTATATGGATTTGAATATTTGTATATATGTGTGTGTGTGTGTGTATGTGTTAAATAATAAGGCACTAAAAGAGAACGACTCTCCCCAGACACAACAATATATATATTTATATATACTCACACACACACGCAGAAAGATAGATAGACAGAGACAGACAAACAAATAAACAGACAGACAGATAGATAGATAGATAGACAAACAGATAGACAGATAGATAGACAGACAGACAGACAGACATATAGATAGAGAGAGAGAGAGACAGACAAACAGACAGACAGATAGATAGATAGATATGTATACTATATACACACGCGTAATATATATATGTGTGTGTGTATGTATGTATATAGTACATACACACATGTATGTTGTGTATACGTGTACCTGTCTTGTGTGTGAACGCATACAACGCCATCTCTCAGTGACACACTGTCTTCGATCTAACAACAACAACAACAGCACCACCAACTCCGGCGCCACACATCACTACAGTTATTTCTGAATCTCATTCATGAGTTTCCTCGGTTACCTCCCCTCCTCCCAACATCCCACACAGCCGTACTACATACAATATTTCTCAATCAACAGCTACAATGCAGGCATCAGCGGTCCTCCTACCTCCATTCACCCCATCTCCTCCTACTGCTTCTACTATCAATTCATTCATTGCATGCTCATACACGAAGAGTTGTATGTATGCATGTATGTTTGTATGTGTGTGTGTGTATGTATGTATGTGTGTGTCTATTTGTGTTTGACGTGTGTGTGTATGTGCGTGCGTACAATATACATACATATATACGTATGCTTGTGCATGTTCATATGTATATCTACCTATCTCTTTGTCTATATATATGAATATATATATATATGAATATATATATATATATATATATATATTATGATTGACCGTTGACTGAACACTATTCAATTTTTTTTCTCCATTTTTTTTCTCCATTTTTTTTCTCCGTGTTTTTCTCCTTGTCTCCGTATTCTTTCTGTTGAAGAGCGTAGCTCGAAACGTCAAAGACTTTCCGTATTCCCGAGCGTCATACTAATATATACTTTTGTTATTTACACCACCTGTCCTCGTCTGTTGTTATTTTTTGTATATTCTCCCATATATATATATATATATATATATGTATGTATGTATGTATGTATACACACGCACACTCACTCTCACACACAATAAAAGAAGCATGAAT
>NC_068998.1:45727460-45730170 GCF_001194135.2 Octopus bimaculoides
ATATATATATATATATATACATACATACACATATACACACATATACACACGTATACACACCTACTTACATACAGAGTTCCACGATCGCTCATCTACGGATGAGACAACTACAGAACGCCACATACATATGTGTACGTGTCTACCTATATGTGCATGTATATATGAGTCTGTGTAAATGTGTATGTATGTGCGTGTGCCTGTCTGTCACTGTGTGTCTACATGTGCTTGTGTGTATGTATGTGTATATACACCAACTATCAAACTTTGCAGTTTTATCTTTTCAATATCAAAATATCAATCATTGACTGACTTTGATTCTGTATTCCATGCATCAAATTAACATTTTTTAAATTCTTCTTTATAATCAATTAGGAATCATCAATTTTTAATAATTAATATTGTTGAGTGATTGGCCGTCGTCTAAAGGAGGAGGAAAATGACAAAACCGGTTCCCACGTTTTTGGTGTAGTTTTTCGGACAAACGGGACACACGGACCCGGTGGTACAGATTATATTGTAGCACTCAACTTTAGGAATGGAAAACATACATATACATAAACATATATACGTGTGTGAGTGTGTGTGTTTATGTATGTATATATGGTAATATACACATACACACACACCCATGTACACAGAGAGATGCATGTATATATATATATATATATATATATATATATATATATATACACGAGGTGACGCTGAAAAGTTCCTTGCTTTGGATAAAAGAAAATACAGGATGATCAGTTAATTATGATTTTATTCAATGTATTCCGCTCTCAGATTCACACAGTTATAGCAGTGGTCCTTCGGTTTTTCTAAGTCCTGTAAAAGAACTCGGGCGGTTGGGCCTCCAAACAGGCCTTTTTCGACACCCTTAAAGCCAGGAACTTTTCAGCACCTCCCTCGTATACATACATACATACATACATACATACATACATACATACATACACCTGACTGTAAGTGTAAGTTACTGTCTTTTTTTCTCGACATATACATACACATCACACACACACTTACCCATGCAGACACACACACAGACGCGCGCGCACACACACACACACACACACACACACACACACACACACACACACACACACACACACACACACACACATATATATATATATATATCAGCGAACCTACACCACAACACAATGGATGAGAGGTCTCCAGGGGGAATTCTTGGATCCTCAGAACTTTCTCATCCAAAGATCCAAATACTGCTATTCTTCTAACTTCTGTTGCTCCGTGTAATCTTCGATGGACGTAGTCCATTACATCACTTCTTAAAACATCCTTGTGTATTTTTAACGTAGTCCTCTCTGTGGTAACCATTCGAACAGGGTTTCCAGTTTCAGGACACCTTCCTCCCTACGAACCATCCTTGGAGGTCCCGTAAAGGGCGATGCTTTTCTTAAAACAACAACAACATTAGAATAGTTGGGACCCAGGAGATAAATACGCATAACTCTTTCTACTAAAGGCACAAGGCCTCGAATTTCGGGAGAAGGGACCTGTCAATTACATAGACCCCAGTGGTTAACTTACTTATGTCATCGACCCCAAAAGCATAAAAGGCAAAGACGACCTCGGTAGAATTTAGACTCTAAGCATTTTGTCCGACGTTCTAATGACTCTGCCAGTTCGCCACCTTGGTATAATTACACGTAAAAATAATAGCGTGGTAGGCCTTTACTATGGACTCTTACACTGTATATTCTCCGATGTTATTGTGTACCGCAATATTTGTACAATGTAGACTAAATAATCCTCATTGTTGTCCAAACGATGTCAAAGCATCAAATAGTAAAAACCACCCAAGGCTGGGACCACCATTGGCGCCTTACAAAAAAAAAAAAAAAGACTCTAATATAACCACATAACGATACAACTAGTTTTTACAGTCTTTACCGACACCGACCATGCTCTCTCTCTACAAAGCTGTCCTGGAAGAAATCGAGGAAGAAGAATATCTTATAACTTTCGGACGGTACCGGACAAATTTTTTCAAGAAAAACAGCCGGCAAAGCACGGATACCGAGTATATTACAAGCAACAACACACACGACAAAAACTTCCGACACCTGAGAGCTATGGTGGCTCTTAAAAGACTTCAGTAGTTAGTGCTATTTGGGTTAGGAATGGCTTAGGGTCCCAATGGCCGAAACCTATCAAGTATGTATGTTTTCCATTGTATGTATGGACGTGCGCGCGTGTATGTGTGTGTGTGTGTATACGTATATATACATATATATATACTCATTTAAATATATATATATATATATATATATATGTTCATACATACATATACATACACACACACACGTATCCATATATATGTATGTATGTATGATTGTGTAAATGTCTCTCTGTAGGTGTATATATATTTATATATATATATACACACATGTACATATACACACACCTAAATACATATTATACATAAACACACACATACACATACATACGTATATACACACATATATAGATACACCCACATCTATATATATGTATATACAGGCATATACATATATATACATATGTGTATGCATGTATGTATGTATGTATGTATGTATATATTTATCTATCTATCTGTCTGTCTATCAATCTAACTATTTATCTATACATCTACACACACAAACACACACACATATATAATATATATATATATATATATATATATATATATATATATATATATATA
>NC_068998.1:45730781-45731827 GCF_001194135.2 Octopus bimaculoides
ATATATATATATATATATATATATATATATATATATATATATATATATATATATATATACGTATAGATCATATACACACACTACATATATATACACAAACATATTTATATATTTATGCATATAAATATATATATAAGTATATATATGTATATGTGTGTGTATACATACATACATATATTATGTGTGTGCGAGCTTGCATGTGTGTTTGTGCTTGCTTGCATATATGAGTTTGTATGATTGTATGTGTGCGTGCGTGTCTGTTTGTGTTTGTGTGTGTGTGTGTGTATACGAGCTTGTGTGTGTGTGTGTGTGTGTGTGAATATATATGTTTGATGGAAGAAAAGTTTAAAATCTAACTTGATGCATGAATATATAAAATATATTAGTTTTAATCGACAAAAGGTACAAAGTGACCCAACGGCCGAATATTCGTGCATGCCACTTACATGTACGCGTGTATAATACATGTTTGTAACTTCCATGTACAGAACTCTCGGCCCGCGGGCTACAACTTTAGTCGATTAGAAATAATAAAAATGGATAGAAAATGATTATAGAAATAATGAATACTTAAATAGATATATAGTTTTTATCTTTTACTTGTTTTCAGTCATTTGACTACGGCCATGCTGGGGTACCGCCTTGGAGAATTTTTAGTGAAATGAATCGACCTCAGTAATTTTGTTTTTGCTTGTTTATTAGCATCGAACCGCTAAGTTATTAGGACATAAACAAACCAACACCATTTGTCAAGCGATTGTGCAGTACAAATGCAGGCTCAAAGACACACACACACGTATATGTATAAGACAGGCTTCTTTCAGTTTCCATCAGCCAAATCCACTCACAGGGCATTGTTCGGACGGAGGCTATCGTAGAAGACAAATGTCCAAGGTGGCACGCAGTGGGACTGAACCCAGAAGCATGTCACTGAGAAGTAAACTTCTTCCCACACACCCACGCCTGAATGTATATATATATGTGTGTGTGTGTGTGTGTGTACATATATATATGTATATATATGTATATATATATATATATATATA
>NC_068998.1:45732088-45734527 GCF_001194135.2 Octopus bimaculoides
TTTACAATGTCCTGTACCCAGATATGCACCTATACATACAGGTGGATGTCGGTATGCACGTACCTGTACGTATATATGCATATACTCATTGACTATTTGTTTATATATATATATATATATATATATATATATATATATGTGTGTGTGTGTGTGTGTGTGTGTGTGTGTGTATGAAGGTATCCTACTCCCACGAGATTCTCTGCTGGTGGTTGGGGGATTCCGTTCCGAATCCCTATTTCATTATCAAAAATTAGATCCACTTCGACTTCCAGGTTTCACCTGATGGCTTGCTCGAGCTGAATAAACCGTTCGGCTTATGCAAGCAGAATAACGCATTGTACAAAACTAATTTTAGAATTGATACGTCTATTACAATGGGTCCGTCTGTCTACCTTTGTATCTATCTATCTATCTACCTATCTATCTATCTGGCCCTCCATCCATCCATCTATATGTATTTCTCTCTCTCTCTCTCTCTCTCTCTCTCTCTCTCTCTCTCTCTCTATCTATCTATCTATCTATCTCCGTCTATCTATTTATCTATCTATCCATCCATCTATATGTCTATCTATCCATCTATCTATCTATCTATCTATCTATCTATCTATCTATCTATCTATCTAAATATATATATACAGACACATATATCTATCAAAGTATGTATACACACACATACATACACACACACACACACACACATATATATATATAGTTACTATAATTTCTTGTCAATAAAGGACTCAATACATATGCAGAGTGCATTTTTCAAGCAATTTCGGACATATGACGAAATGTCTATATCGATATAGGTTATTGCGTACTTGTAATGTTATACTCCGTTTGTATAATTGTTCGTTATACACACACACACACACGTATGTATATAGATTTGTATGTAAAGGGAAAGAGCGAGTGGTGAATAAGTGTGCCTGTGTATACATACATATATATGTGTATGTGTGTATACACTCATTATATATATGTAGACATTATACATATACATATATACCCATTATATAATAATACGTATATATAATCATTATATATATGTGTATAAATATATATATATATATATATATATATATATATATATATATATATATATATATATATATATATATATATATATATATATATATATATATATATATATACACATATATACTCATTATATATATATATACACTCATTATGTGTGTGTGTGTGTTTGTGTGTAATCCATATACACACCTTTACACAATATATCACAAATGTACACACATATCCACATACAATATTGCCAGACTAATATACAGACTAACACACATATCCACACCGAGGACGTACAGACAGACACAATCATATCCACACAAACACACACATACACACATACCCACACACACGGCAACCGTTCCACCACGACCACCACGGCACCATACCGATGACCTTGTACCACTAACGGTTGGCAGTGTTTTAACTCCCACACTTGTGTTCTCAGAACGGCTGCACCAGTGCGCATGCGCACCCACCTGCGCATCTCTACGCACACACACACAAAGAGACACAGACGCATCAGTGGATGAGGATGTAAACGTTTACACATAGACACGCACATTATAATGGACGGACACGCAAAAACACACACACACACACACACTTATGAAACACAAATCACTCGCTAACAGAACACAAATATACATATATATATATATTCACACACATACACACAAACATACATACACATATCCTACAAAAATATTAATATTCTTATAGAAACACACACAGACACACACACACACATACAGATACACACGTATCCTATGAAAAATATATTCTTAGAGACACATACACACGCCCTGCTTAAACACATAATGATACATACACACAAAAGCACACACACACGCCTACCGTCATACACACTCACAGCCACATAGTGGCAAAAATACAAAACACATACATGCTTATAGACATAGACATACACACACAAACCCACACACATCACAGACACACATGTACACAGACATACTGTCAGCACACATACACACTTCAGACAGACATACACACACACCCTCACCGACACATACACTCACTCTTACACAACATACCCGCAAACAGACACACACACACACACATACATATTTATATACAGACATATACACATAAATATGTACACAGGCTCATACGCACATACACATAGACATACACACACTAGTACACACACATACACTCATATAGAGACACGTATTTACTCCTACATATTACTCAGGAATATACATTATACATATAGAGAGACCAACAGAACAGTCACACACACACAAACACACACACACACACACAAACACACACACACACACACACTAAGAAACATACACGTACATGATTAAAAATACAGTTTGCTGAGGTTAAGAACACACACACACCTATAATTAAACATCAAATATATATATATATATATATATA
>NC_068998.1:45734813-45736703 GCF_001194135.2 Octopus bimaculoides
GATCAACATACAGACAGGAATGTGTGAGAAGAGAGAGAGAGAGAGAGAGAGAGAGAGACAGAGAGAGACAGAGACAGAGACATAGACAGACAGACAGACAGACAGACAGACAGACAGACAGACAGACAGAGGGAGGAAGGAGGGGAATAGACGCCCGCAAATAACATAAGTATATGCATTACAAAGACGCTTGTGTATTTATATGTGTGTGTGTATGAGTGTGTCTGTGCGCGCGCCCGTGTGTGTGTACATGCATATATACATATATATATATATATATATATATATATTATCTGTTATCTTTTACTTGTTTCAGTCATTAAACTCTGGCCATGCTGGAGCACCGCCTTGTGGCATTTTAGTCGAATGAATCGACTCCACTATTTATTTATTTTGTTTTAAAGCCTGATATTTATTCTATCGGTTTCTTTTGCCGAATCGCTATGTTACGAGGACGTAAACACACCAACACCGGTTTCAAGGGGGTGGGGGTGAGGAACAACGATTGACACAAAAGCACACACATAGACATATACATATATAATTATAAACGAGGTCTGTCTGCCAAATCCACCCACAAAGTTATAGTAGAAGACACATGACCATGGTATCACGCAGTGGGACTGAACACGGGACCATGTGGTTGGGAAGTAAGCTTCTTAACTCATGTATGTCTAGACAATCATATACATACATATGTATATATAAAAAAGAAGAAAACAAAAAATGGAACAAGAACGTAACAGGCGACGACAAAACAAAAAAAAAAGGACAGGGAAAAACAAGGACGGGTCATTCAGAGCTTCCTATCCTCAGTCGAGTTCCAGATCGTCTTTGCAGTTTTGGCCGGTTACACTAGAGACTGCTCCAATCTGGCCGGCCCCAAGAAAATCTAAGCTAAGAGCATTTGACTCCTTGGAAGAAAGCAAGCGAATATATACGAAAAATAAAACGGAGAAATGGTACACAATTACAAATACAAACAACAGGACATTAACAACAGGTGTCTTTCAACTAAGGACGAATTACATATATACACATATATTCATATAAATACCTATATGTCTGTGTATGTGTATGTGTGTGTGTGCGTAGATAAAAGTCTGAAACAATGCGAAATGGAATACGAAACTAAACTACAAGAGTGAACATAAAACAGTAGTTGATGTTGTAATTTGTATTTCGATATTTCGTTGCTAGGACCACTTCTTCAGGACCTGTGGAACAATGGGAAGCAGAACAACGCAGTTATTATTGCTCAATATGCCGGAGACGGTAGTGATGTGCGCAAACTGGTGTTATAATAAGCCAGTCTGCTTCACGTGCTCCCACTATCGCTTGACAACCGGTGTTGGTGTGTTGACGTCCCCATAAATTATCGATTAGTCAAAAGGGTCCGATAGAATAAGTACTAGGCTTACAAAGAATAAGTCCTGAGGTCTATTTGTTCGACTAAAGGCGGTGCTCCAGCATGGCCACAGTAAAATAGATGAAACAATTAATATATATATTTATATAACACATATACATACATATATATATATAAAACACATATTATACATACATATATATATATATATATATATTTGTTCTAACGTCCTGTACCCTGATATGCATGTATATACACATGTAGATGTAAGTATGTACATATATGTGTGTATACATGTATATATATTCTTTGTATTATTATATTATTGAACGCACACGTCCTTTTTTGCAAGTAAGTCTACTATTATTCTGACGTGACTATCTTTCTATCTATCTATCTATCTATCTGTCTATCTACCTATCTATCTATCTATCTTTCTATCTATTTATCTATCTGTCTTCCTCCATCTTTCTATCTATACCTCTGTCCTGGCCTCTACTTCACTGCTATACCCTTCTGTC
>NC_068998.1:45738952-45739761 GCF_001194135.2 Octopus bimaculoides
ACATGCATCACAACCATATGTACACGACATGGTGATCTCATATCAAGATAAACAGCGCATAACCTCGCATGTGGGGCCCAGTTAGAATTTTCTTCAGGTCGAGAAGCCCATCCTGCTCAAAAGGTCCTATTATTATTATCATTATTATTATCATTATTATTATTATTATTATTATTATTATTATTATTATTATTATTATTATTATTATTATTATTATTATTAAGGCGGTGAGCTGGTAGAATTGTTAGCGCGCCGGGTGAAAAGCTTAGCGGTAATTCGCTCGTCGCTACGTTCTGAGTTCAAATTCTGCTGGGGTCTACTTTGCCTTTCATCCTTTCAGAGTCGATAAATTAAGTACCAGTGAAACACTGGGGTCGATGTAATCGAATATCCCACCTCCTCTGAAATTTCAGGCCTTGTGCCTACAGTATAAAGGATTACTATTATCTTTGTTTTTCTCTGTGTGTTTGTCTGTGTGTGCTGTGACCCATCCTTCGATAATGTCATCCATGTCTTGGGCCCTTGTGGCCAATAAAAGAAATCATTATTATCATTGTTGTTGTTGTTGTTGATGATGAGGATGATGATGATGATGATAACGGTGGGGGGGTAGTAGTGGTGGTGGTGAAGAAGATTTATTTGGACTATTACCTAATCTGAGTGCCTACTTTTTCTGACTCATTGACGTTTAGAAAACTGTACACACGCACACATACATACACGCATATACGTGTGTATATATAAGTATATACATACATATATAAATATATATATATAAATGAATATATATATATATATATATATATATA
>NC_068998.1:45740194-45741923 GCF_001194135.2 Octopus bimaculoides
TCTCTCTCTCTCTCTTAGGCCGAAACAGCTGTAAGATTAAACTTCTGTTCATCCTCTAATTCCTTATGTACTTTGTACTTCTATATGTAAATCAGGTTGGCAAAATAACATAGTCTGCCATAGACACCTGTGCTTTGGTTCTTTCTTTCTTTTTCTTTCTTTTTTTGTCACTTTTGCTATGAATTAAATTAATGAATTCAACGGGATACATCGTCTGCAAGTAGTTGGGTTCAGCATATTATCCTCCATTTTCTAATTGTTATATATATATATATATATATATATGTATATATATATATATATATACACACACACACACACACACAAAGCACTCAACAAATTGTGCGGCATGTCCCCAACCCACTCCTAAAACGATGGATTATTTATTTTTCATGATGTGCAGAGTCCCGTTGAAACTGAGTCGTTTTAGTGCTTGTTGATTTATATATTTCCTGAAGAGAAGACAATTATCTCCGAAACAAGCCTGTAAAATGTTTCTGTACACAGCTGAACGGCGTGTCGTTAGTTGCTATGTTTCCAGTGGCAAGTCGATATTTGCCCTTATGCAACACGATGCAGCCTGAGGATTTGAGAGCTTCGCTGTTGTGTTTTGCAGTATGTTGAAGATTTTGAACTTCATAATATGATGTTACAATACAATAAAATCTTTTAAAGAAACGATTGTAGCGATACCTTATAATCCATTCGTTTTCTTTTATCGCTCTATGTATGTATATATTATGCAAATTGTGCTATGATTTGAGCGAATTCTCTTGATAGAAAAAGGAATACGCATTTGATGATAAGAGAGAGAGAGGTGGGGGGAGTGACCATTTTGAATAACATACGTTGAATTGAGAATATTGTGGCTAACACTATATGACGCTTTACTGTTTTGGACTCTGACTAGAAATTAGTTTCTTTGAACCAGGAGGTCATACATAACAATCAAAGAAACTAACTTCGAAATCTCGAAGAAGTTGTTGAATAATCTGTAGAGACAGAAATTAATGAAAAGACGAGTACGAGTTGGGAAGGATACCAGACATGGAAAGATACTTGAAACCGGACAGACTGAATGCCGACCCAAACTCCGCAAATGCTGACAAAACTTTTAATCATTGGTTTAGAACTTTCACCAGCTTTATAGACTCACTACTAGGGCAGGATGGTAGGATTGTCGATAAAATCAATCTTTTGATTAATTGTGTGGAACCGAATGCATACGAATTCATCTTTGAGAACTCGTGCCCTTCCAATATCTGCATGGGAAACAGTTCTTCCAGACACGCTGCATTCAATCAGATCTCTTTGTACGTCCAACAACACAACTCCTCATGAATGTCTCTTTAACCATCAAAGACATTCAGCTACAGGAACATCTATGCCATCATGGCTTCTCAACCCAGGACCAGTGCTTGTGCAAAAGAACAATCGCACTAGTAAGTATGACCCTATTGTTGACCAAGTTGATTTAATCGAAGCAAATCCCCTATACGCTCAAGTTCGTTACCCAGACTGTCGCGAAACAATTGGCATCACCGGGAAAAATAAACCCAACTGATGAATTAACCCAGACATTTGTGGTCCCTCAAGAGTCAGACAGAGATCTAATTGAAATGTCTTCACTTCCTAGACATACGGAAGGACCTTCGGCCCGTTCATATATAATGCATATATGTATGTATGTATGCAAGTATGTATGGATGTGTATATATATATGTATATA
>NC_068998.1:45742295-45743131 GCF_001194135.2 Octopus bimaculoides
CACACACACACACACACACACACATTAAAGTAGTATTACGACGCAGAGAAATTGGAAAATGTGTGTGTGTGTGTGTGTGTGTGTGTGTGTGTGTGTGTGGAGAGAGAAAAGAGGAAGTGATGAGAAGTGGGGAATGATGTCACACCCACGCCGGTATAAAATCAGGTGAGTGATTCAAAATAACGCCGCGCACTCTTCATCCACCTTCCCATGCTCTACAGTCAAACACACAGACATACATAGATCTATAGACATACATATATACACAGACATAGACAAACACACGCACATATATATACGTGTATACATAATTACCTCTGAACATATATATATGTATATATACACACACAACAGCATTGATCACATTGTTGTTCATATACATAATGTATAATGGGATGTTTTTGCTAATAATGATGTAATGCGTGACTTCTGTAGGTGTTAGTGTGTCTGTATGTATATATATATATATATATATATATATATATATATATATATGTATGGATGGATGGATGTATATGTATATATAAATGGATAGAACATGAAGTTATATAATTTTCAATTCAAAAATGAAAATTTATTAACATAATATTAAATTATATTCTTATATTAATATAATATAATAAATGATGAATATTAAATACAAATTATTTGCAATATATATATGTATCTATATGAACATATATATGTTTCTATATACGTATATATTCATATATGCGATATATATGATTTATATATATATATATATGTATATATATACATATAAAAATACATACCTATATCTACTTGTGTGTATGTATATATATATATATATATATATATATATATATATATATATA
>NC_068998.1:45743402-45746955 GCF_001194135.2 Octopus bimaculoides
TATATATATATATATATCTAAATAGATAGATATACATATATACATATATACATATATATACATAAATGCAATCACACAGATACTCACAGACTCATGCACACTTACATACATACATGCATACACAATGTACGTACGTACATTAAATCTTTCTATTTCGAGAAACTAATATTAATCAATTAAGACAATTAAACGATTATGCTAAAAGGTACAACCATTAAACTCTATAAATATATATTTCCAATCCTGAATACTAAAACATGTAGCAGACCATCTTCAGATTTTACGTGTAATTGATTGAATAAAATTCGGCGAAAGAAATAAGGTGATATCATTTCGGCAAATCGGGGGAAATAAAAACCCCGGATATCTATGAGGAATACCATATATATATCTTTCGTCTTTTACTTGCTTCAGGTATTACGCTGCGGCCATGCTCAGGAACCGCTTTTAAGAACTTTTAGTCAAATGAATCGACCTCGGGACCTAACACAAATGCTGATTCTGTAGCGGTAGTGGGGAACAGAGCAGTGGAAGAATGTTGTTTTCTTGGTGCCTAGAGTAGTGGAAGAATGTTGTTTTCTTGGTGCCTAGAGCAGTGGAAGAATGTTATTTTCTTGGACGAGTCATCCTTTACCTTATTTCCGACCACCGGCCGAGAATACGTGTGGAGACAGCCAAAAGAAGCATTTGACCCAGGCTGCCTTCTTCCAACTGTCAAACATGGAGGAGGATCTGTGATGATAAGGGTGTGTATGTGTGGATGGATGCATGGATGTATACATACTTGTATGTGCGTATGTATAAATGTATGTATGCATGTATATACGTATAAATGTATGTATGGATTATGTATGCATGTATGTGTGTATCATGTTGTATGTATGCTTGTGTGTGTGAGAGAGAGAGAGAGAGAGAGAGAGAGAGAGTGTGTGTGTATGTATGTCATTATTCAGTTTATTTCAAGATTTCTTGCCAATAGAGAAAGAGCTGGTTTCTAACCTTGATCCAAGGCTCCTTCATTGGAATTTTAACAACACCAGACTACCTCTATTTATATGTCTTGGGTGATCCTACTTCTTCGCCTGGGGGCGTCGACACAACAGTTACATATCGAACTTCAAGAAAACCTTGCATATCTTTATTGTTTTATTTACTGTAAAGTTCGTGTTAGTTGGTCTCTTTCCTTGCTTGAAATATCTCGGTTTTTAAAATTGTTGCTTAGGCATTTACTAACGTAACCGGGTAAACCAGTGATTATGGGAATGAATGTAAATTTATAACCACGAAAGAGAAGTTGAAAGTTTCGAAACAGTTGTCCTAGATAGTCTTCTACTCGCTGATTTTGAAAGAGATATTTACATCAACAAGGAATGTGTGTGTGTGTGTGTGTGTGAGAGAGAGAGAGAGAGAGAGAGAGAGAGAGAGAGAGAGAGAGAGAGAGAGAGAGAGAGAGAGAGAGAGAGAGAGCATATAAAGATAATACCATTCTATGTATGTCATTGTTTAGTTTTATTTCAAGATTCCTTGCCAATAAAGAAAGAGACGGTTTCTAACCTAGGCCCTTTCATTGGAATTTCAACATCAACAACAGGCTATTTTTGTATGTATGTACGTATGTATGTATAGAAATGTGCATATTTGTATGCTTTTCTTTATGTATGTATTCTCATGCAAATAGTTGCATATCTAGACATGCTCATATATATTTAAATGATAAACTTATGGAAAGTTTTACAGTTCCAGTGATGGACTGTGTGTGTGTAAACGTTACTGTTGTATGTGAATTGCCATGGAAAATTTGCGGTGGTTGTACTTATGGTGTGACTAGGTTTATGATCAGCAACGTTCGTATGGTTTATGACCAGCAAGTATTTTTTTTTATCTCTTCGCCTCTTAGAAGAACGTCAAGTAGGGGAAGGTCATATGAAATATATACTGTTATATTTTTGTTCGTTTGTATATGGCTAGACATAAAATATGTCTGATGGCATGGATAAGAACAATTGGTTCTCCGTCGGTTCTCTATCTATTCTCGGCTTTTTGGCTAAGACCAGGGTGTAGTGTGTTTGTGTATATATATATATATATATATATATATATATATATATATATATATATATATATATATATATATATATATATATATATATATATATCGTAATCCTATTCCTTTCAGTTATTTCTGATGATTGCTACAGTTGGTTATCAACTTCTGGTATGAAACCAATCGGAAATTTGTTTCTTACGAGACTAAAATTGCTTGTCAGGTGCCAAGAAATTTGTAAACCATTATTAAGGTTGTTGTTGTTGTTGTTGTTGTTGTTGTTGCTGTTGCTGCTGCTGCTCCTTTTGTTGTTTTTATCAAAGCAGTGGTATTTCCTCCGTGTTAACGTTCTGAGTTCAAATTTGGTCGGGGTCGTTTTTGCCTTTTATTCATTCGAGGGAGATGAAATGCGGTAAGTACTATTTGAAACAAGGATCGAAGAAATCGACTAACCACCAACCCCTCAAGCTTTCCAAGCCTCGTACCAAAATGAATAAGGACTAATATTACTCTTATAAATAATAGTAATAATACATCTATGTAAAAAAAAATATTCATGCATTTGTGTGTGTGTGTGTGTGTGAGTGACAGGCTCAGGGGTGGCTGTGTGGTAAAAAGCTTGCTTCGTAACTACATGGCTCCGGGTTCAGTCTCTCCGTGAGACACTTTGGGCAAGTGTCTTCTATAGTAATAACCTTGGGTTAACCAAAACCTTGTGAGTGGATTTGATGGACAGAAACTGAAAGAAGCCCATCGAATATCTATCTATCTATCTATCTATCTATCTATCTATCTAAGTATATATATATGGATATGTGCGTGTGTGTGTATATATACATACATGTGTGTGTGTGTCGTTGTATATCTGTTTGTCTCATACCACCGCTTGACAACCGCTGCTGGTGTGATAACTCCAGCATGGCCACAATCTAATGGTTAAAACAAGTACAATATAAAAGATACAAACTACATGCATATATATTTCTATATATCAAGTATACATACACACATACATGCTTGTGCATATATGTGTGTGTGTTTCTATGAGTGTGTTAGAATTTTGAAAACGAAAGATAAAAGTGCTTACTGCATGATGTAATGCACACGCGCGCGCGAATGTGTCTGTGCGTGCGAGTTTTGCTTCTCTGTGTATGTTTGTTACCTGTCACTGCCATGTTGTGTTCGTGTGTACTTATATGTGTGCGTGTACGTGCGTGCGCGCATGCGTATGTGTTTCTGCTAATTTTATACAACTGTATGCAGCTGATAAAATATTTTGAATGAATGAAATACTCGAAAAACACCATACAAATGCTGATGGTAGTAGTGGTAGTGGTAGTAATAGTAGTAGTAGTAGTAGTAGTAGTAGTAGTAGTAGTAGTAGTAGTAGTAGTAGCAGTAGCAGTAGTAGGAGTAGTAGTAGTAGTAGTAGTTGCTGTTGTAGTAGTCATTGAATATGTATCTACAAATATTGTGAAAATGTGTTGGTAAGTATATATATATATATAT
>NC_068998.1:45747460-45750416 GCF_001194135.2 Octopus bimaculoides
ATATATATATATATATATATATATATATATATATATATACATACATATATATATATACAGGCCTCTCTCTCTTTGTATCTTTTTCTATATATATATATATATATATATATATATCATATACGTGTACATATACATATATACCTGTGCATGTACATATATTAATCATATATATATGCGTATGTATGTATATGACCGATTGCACTTAATTGCATGTGTGCATATGTGTGTGTGTGTGTGTCTCTGTGTGTCTGTCTGTGTATGTATGCGTGTATCTATGTACGTGTTTCTCGGCGTGTTTTTCTAAGTGTTCATCTGATACCAAAATTAAGAATCCTCAGCACCGTACTACTTTACTTGATTAAATCAATTAAGGTGACGTATGACGTCATTGATCAGCTGATATAATCAATGGGTTGGCGATGGAGAAAGCGAGATATGCAATCTAGGTGAGCAGTGATGTTACTAGATGTGATCAATTCACTGGAGTTATTGCAATTCAAATTAAGTATGAATGAAGACGTCACTCGTTGGAGAAAGCCAAAAGGATCCTCCGTCGGCTTCGACCATGATTATTGTCTTGCTTCGGTAACTTAGCTTCTTTCTCAATGAAGGATAGTGTTAATGGTTAAGCAATGTTACGTCTTGGTGTGTACAAGTGGAACAAGGAAATGAAATTTGCTTCCAGACTGTTAGCAGTTCGATCCTATAGCACGGCATATTGGGTAAATATCTTCTACGTATACTTACATACATGTATACATAAATGCATATATAAAACAAAACATTCAAATCTGCACATATACATATATATACATACAAAAATACCCCGTTGATGTTAAAGTTCCATTGAAGGAACCTTGGATCTTGGTCAGAAAGCACATCTGCGTTTTCACCATTAATCCAAAGTATATATAGAGATTTTATTTTGAATAAGATATACATAGCATTTGAAATATCTGTTGAATTATATATATAATTAGCGAGAGCCGTGAATATTTCACGGAATTAATGGTAAACGTTGGCTTATTTCTGAAAACTTTATCCAAAAAACCTGAAAGCGTCGTTCATCTGCTACTTATTGAAAAGCAAAGGACATTGGAAACGATGATTACTTTATATATACACTTTATATATATACACTTTATATATATACACTTTATATATATACACTTTATATATATACACTTTATATATACTTCACTTTATAATTTATATAATTTTTCTATAATTTATATAATTTTTCTATAATTTATATACTTTATGCACAATTTTATAGACTCTCCCTCTTTCTATCTCCTTTTTCTTTTGCTCTTCGCCTTTCCCTACAGCTAATCATGTTAAAGCGTTACAGACGGGCTAAGTAACGGAAGAAAACAACTTAGTTAAAAAAAAATTGCACATTTCATTCACCGCCACCTCGACCTAATTAGACAGAATCCCGACCTCGGTTAGCAACTGGTGCGAAAGCGAAGTCAACCGTACAAGCTTCCAAACAGAACAGATTTCAGGTTCAAATACAACCTCCACTCACTTCCTCCTGAACCTTAAACAACAAACAACTAACTGTATTCATTTCGCTTCAAGCCTAGCAGGTTGGAAGACCCCGAAAGAAGCTGCACAGAAAATTATGCCTTGTTGCATATGCAACTGCTCATACTCTGCACTGTGGAAACACGCGTTGGGCGTCATAACCATAAAAATATGGTGTATGAAATTGCAAAATAAAAGGAAATAAATTTTGAGGATGTACCAGTATCTATATTCTCTATCGTTATAATTATCTCTTATATGTGTGTGTGTGTGTGTGTGTGTGTTTTCAATGTGTACAAATAATACGGATAAGATAAATAAATAGTTACCAGGGTAGCAACAATTCACATAAGTACCAAGGATGTAACAGCTTACTCATAAAGGTAGAAATTCCAGGGTTTAGTGAAATGCTTTTGTATAACATAGATAAATAAAGAAATGGAGTTAAACGCAGGTGTTATTCAAATCTTTATACTTTTATTCCCTCTGGAATAATACCAATGTTTTCTTCGGAACATATGTCGGAAGTATGAAGATTTGAATAACACCTGCGTTTAACTCCATTTCTATATATATATATAAAGAGTTAAAATCTCTTAGAGTCGCAAGAGAGCACATTTTCATATACTGCCAGGGGAGATAACCGTCCCATAGTGAAGCTAGAACACTATACTATAGTTTTGTTTGAAAATTACAAGGTCATCAGTAGTGACTATTGGAAGTGCCAAGGTACGACTTGGCAATGAGGGGAGCGATAACAGCTGAGCTGTAGGGAAAACACGGCAAACAGAAGAGGGTAGATAAAAATCAAAATGTTGTCTCAATAAAATAAGGACAATTTATATATCAAGGCCAGAGATTTTGGCAAGCGTGAACGGAATAGGTTAAGTAAGACAGAAGCAGTGGGGGCCAATGTTTATTGGTAACATGGGAGGCAGCGAAGAAATAATGGAAACTATCATAAAATATGACGTGAAGAATGGAGACATATAGTTTATTATTCCGCCTGAAAACGGTATATCATGTGCTACGATCCACGACCAATCTTAAACGGCATGGATGGACCGAAACAATTAATTATTTTTGATGTGGAGGTTACACATCACTAAAACATTTCGAGAATCATGTTAGACTGGAAGTATATATGTGGTAATATAAACTGGTCTTGAACATGGTGCTGGTACACTAAAACAGCATTGCATCATAATTATCTTCATCATAACCATCATCCCCATCGTCGTCGTCGTCGTCAACACCATCATCATATTCATCAACAGCAACATCGATATATACATGCAAAAATACACACACACACGCGTGAGTGTGTGTATGTATGTATTTACTTGTATGTGTATGTAGATATATATACACACCCACAAGCAAATACATACATATATATATATATATATATATATATATATATATA
>NC_068998.1:45751272-45751667 GCF_001194135.2 Octopus bimaculoides
TAGAATAAGTACTAGGCTTACAAAGAATAAGTCCTGGGGTCGAATTGCTCGACTAAAGCGGTGCCCCAGCATGGCCACAGTCAAATGACTGAAACATGTAAAAGAGTAAAAGAGAGAGTAATATATATGCGCATATAACGATATATATATACCAAACACATATGAATGTATGTATGCTTGTGTGTAGGGTGTGTGTGTGCGCGTGTGTGTATGAGTGTGTGTCTGTTTGTGCGCGCGCGCGTGTGTATGTGTATGTGTGTATGTCAACAAACGTAAAGAACCGACAACTCGTAAAGAAAAACTTCACAACAGATCATTGTCACAGTCTGTTTCACTGCATTATTGTAGTGGAGATTTCTCCCGTCCGTCACGAACAATGATCAAACACAATCGCA
>NC_068998.1:45751677-45756712 GCF_001194135.2 Octopus bimaculoides
TATATATATATATATATATATATATAGCTGTATGAATATGTACACACATATATATATACACATGTACACCCACACATTGATGAAATCCACATAGATTTCACTAATATGTGTGTGGATGTGTTTGTGCTTAGAATGGATAAGTGTATATAGGCACAGGCATGACTGGGTGGTTCAGAAGTTTACTTTTGTTACCAAGTGGTTTTTGGTTCGGTCCCACTTCGCAGCAACTTGGACCAGTGCTTACTTCCATACCCCCCACCCGGGGCCAACGAATGCCTTTCATGTGAATTTAGTGGACAGGAATTGTGGAAGACCGTCCTGCCTATATCTACGCATATGCATACATAGATAGACACACACACACATACATACACACACACATACATACGTACACACACATATACGTACATACATACACACACGCACATATATACATATGTACGGACATATATATATATACATATGTACGGACATATATATATACATACATACATACAAACATACATAGGTGTCTGTGTTTTTTGTCCCTATGTTGATCTCCCCTTACCGCTTGACAATCAGTGTTGGTTTGTTTCCGTCCCCGCCACTTAAGGGTTCAACAGAAGTGACTGAAAGAACAAATGAAAGACTTCCAAAAAAAAAAAAACTCTTCAAGACAGTGCCCCAGTATGGCCGTTGTCTTATGACTGAAACAAGTGAACCAAAAGAGGTAAAATATATTTTTACTTATATTTATATAAATGTGTTTCTATGTATGTACACACATACATACATACATACACACGGACGCGCGCGCACACACACACATACATATGTACAGACATACATACACACATACATAGGTGTGTGTTTTTTGTTCCCTTACCGCTTGACAATCAGTGATGGTTTGTTTACGTCACAGAAAATTTATATATATATATATATATATATATATATATATATATATATATATTCTCTTCTTTCTTTCATTTGTTTTCAGTCATTTGACTGCGGTCATGCTGGAGCACTGCCTTTAGTCGAACAAATCGATCCCAGGACTTATTCTTTGTCAGCCTAGCACTTATTCTATTGGTATCTTTTGCCGGACCGCTAAGTTTAGGGGAACTTAAACACACCAACATCGGTTGTCAAGCGATGATAGTGGTGTTGGTGTTGGGAGGGACAAACGCAGACACACAAACATATACATTTATACATATATATATATACGACTGGCTTCTTTCAGTTTCCGTCTACCAAATTCACTCATAAGGTTTTGGTATATATATATATGTGTGTGTATGTGTGCGTGTACACATATACATACATACACACAGACAGACACACACACACACACACACATACACACACACACACATATATATATATATATATATATATATATATATATATAGAGAGAGAGAGAGAGAGAGAGAGAGATACGCACATGTATATATTATATACACCTATGTACATATGCAAGCGTGTACGTATATTTATAAGTAAGTTATATATAAATTGTACATGTATATGGGTGTCCTTGTGCGCGCGCACACACATATATAACACAAGCCATTACAACATAATACAATATAAATACAATAATAATGAAATATAAAATCGATATGCCACATGTGCACTTACAGAACTATTTCTGTCTTTAGATTCCCCACTAAGTAACCCTCTCCATTTATCTTAAATATTAGAACAAAATCAGTGTGTAGTAGTAGTGGTGGTGGTGGTAATGATGTTAGTAGTAGTAGTAGTAGTAGTAGTAGTAGTAGTAGTAGTAGTAGTAGTTGTAGTAAGTCATATGGTATTGGAATAGCCTCGTTATTAAACTGTTTCATGAATGAATGCTTCTGACGTCACACAGTCGGTGATGGTGGGTTGTGGAGGCTGGGCGTTGCATGGAAATATGACAGCAGCTACAAGAGGCGGAGGAGGAGGAGGAGGAAGAAGAAGAAAAAAGATGATGAGGAAGAGAATGAGGAGAAAGAAGAAACTAAAGAATGAAAAGAAAAAAGAAGAAATAATGATTTCAAGAAGAAGATTATGATTATGAAGAAGAAGAAGAAGAAGAAGAAGAAGAAGAAAGAAGTAGAGAAAAGAGAAAAAGAAGGAAAGGATGTTTGTAGAAGTAAAAGAGAAGAAAAAGGAGAAAAAGAAAGAAAGCGTGAATAATAACGATGATAATAATAATGGTTTCAAATACTGGCCAGTAATTTCAGGGGAGGGGGTAAGTTGATTACATCGACCCCGGTATTTGACTGATACTTATTTTATCGACCCCGAAAGGATGAAAGGCTGAGTCGACCGCGGAAAAAGAAGAAGAAGAAGAATATCAACGACAATAATACGAACAAGAAGAACAGTAATAATAATGATAATGGTTTCAAATTTTGCCACAAAGGTAGCAATTTCGGGAGGGAATGAGTCGATTACATCGACCCCAGTGTTTCAATTGGTACTTATTTTATCGACCCGAAAGGATGAAAGGCAAAGTCGGCCTCGGTGGAATTTGAACTCAGAACTAACCCTAACCCTAACCCTAGTACAGGATCCATTGATACCATTGACCTTTGTACAGTACTAGGCAAGATTGATATCGGAGTGAGTTGAACACAGAACGTACAGAAGCGGAAGAAACTCTGCTAAGCATTTTATCCGACGCTCAAACGATTCAGCCAGCATGTCGTTCTTAATGGTGTCTGATTTAGGGACAAAGTCAGTAAATTTTTGGGGGACGCCGAAAGAATGAAAGACAACGTTGACCTCCGACTGGATTTCAACCTGGAATGCAAAGTGGCGGGAGTATTCACCGAAGGCATTTTCCACGTGAAATACACTACAACACAAACACAGACACGCACGCACCCACATACATGTAAACAGACACAAACTCACGCAAACATTCACACGCAGTCAGTGTGTGAACCACATTGATCTGGTATCAATTAATGACAGCTTAATAACGGATTGATTGGCAAACTGTATAGTGAGACTGAGGCACATTGATCTAGTACCTATTACTGACAGCTCGATAAAGTGATTGTTGAACTGTGGTCCGAGACTGAATTACGAGGGGTGTTCAGTAAAGATTTTCCCTGACTCACTTCCGGTTATTGCAGGAAACGGAATTTGTACAGGTATAATCATACATGTCTCTACATATTGCATTGTAAATTGCAGCTTTCCACTAGAATTCATGTCTTTTACAGCTGTTGAAGTGGACTAGACCTGGTACCAGTTACTTAAAGCTAGATGGACTGATTGGTTAAACGTGTTCTGTGTTAATCTGGTATCACTGACAGCTCGATGGACCGATTAGTGAACAGTGGTCTAACACTGAGCAACGTTAATCTGATATGAATGACTGATGGCTAGGTGGACTGACTGGTGGTCTGTGGTTTGATACTGAACTACACTGACAGCTAGTGAGACTGAATAGTGAACCATGGTCTGGGACCGATCTGGTATCAGTTGCTGACAGCTTCGTAGCTTGATCCGTGAACTATACTCTGAGACTGAACAACGTTAATCGGGTTCCTATTACTGCTTGCTAAGTGGACTGTTTAGTGGCCTGAGGTCTGAGACAGAAGAACATTGATCTGGTATCATTGATAGCTATGTGAGATGTTTAGTGGTCTCTGGTCCTAGAGAGAGGCACATTGATCTGCTACCATTTCAAAGTACATGTTATATATTACAATATGCTATATTACATTAAATGATACAATACTATACAACATTTCATTACACTACACTAAGGTGGCGAGCTGGCAGAATCGTTAGCACGCTGGGCGAAATACTAAGTGGCATTTTGTCCATCTTTACGTTCTGAGTTCAAATTCCACCGAAATCGACTTTGACTTTCATTCTTTCAGGGTCGATAAAATAACTACCAGTTGAGCTCTGGGGTCGATGAAATACACTAGCCTCTCCCCTGAAATTGCAGGCTTTTTGCCAAAATTTGAAACTATTTTATAACACCACACTGAACAGCCTTATAAACTATACTACATTATATTACACAATTCTAAGGCGGAGGGGAGCTGGCAGAAACGTTAGCACGCCGGACGAAATGCTTAGCGGTATTTCGTCTGCCGTTACGTTCTGAGTTCAAATTCTGCCGCGGTCGATTTTACTTTTCATCCTTTCGGGGTCGATAAATTAAGTACCAGTTACGCACTGGGGTCGATGTAATCGACTTAATCCTTTTGTTTGTCCCCTTTATGTTTAGCCCCTTGTGGGCAACAAAGAAATAAATATAGTTGTAGCCGCGATGGTCATATGTCTGACAGATGACAGACGAGTTGGGGGATTAACAACAACAATAACATCAACATCAAATACAATAACAACAATATCAATAACAATAAGAGCAACAACAAACCAGTAACAAATATAACGAGTCAACTTCTATGTGGTTGATCGGCCTGTTAGAAATAGCAACCAAATCTCCCTTACCATGCTTTACTTAAAAAAGAAACAATGGATAACGTAAGCTGGAAAACGACGAGATGGTCGAGGGTGGAATATGTCTAATCATAGTTCAGTTCGACCTATGTAACCTACTGTAGTAATAGCGAAGACAACAACAACAATGCAAGCAACAAGTACAATAATAACAGTGACTTGCAGAAAAAAACACCACAAACAACAACAATAACAAAACAATAACAACAGAAACGACTAATTCTAATAATAACAAGAAAGGTTAACAGTAAGCAGACGACTATCAATAAAGGAGTGCAGACGACGCCTTAAATCATGGCCACCGACTGTAATATGAACGCCGTATACTGCTGACCAACTGTAAATGAGAAGTGTCGAGAGAAATGTGAAACGGCGTGGGTGTTAGGAAAACATGCAGTCAAGGACAGCCAGCTAATATTTATAATAGAACTGAAACGCTGAAGAAAATCGATTACAGATCAATAGCTGACAGTGCAAGTGCCATATTTAACAAGTCATCTCCTCTTTCCTCTCTCTCTCTCTCTCTCTCTCTCTCTCTCTCTCTTTTACCTCTCTTTCTTTATCACTCACTTCATAT
>NC_068998.1:45757816-45759330 GCF_001194135.2 Octopus bimaculoides
ATATATATATATATATATATATATATATATATATACAGACATAAATACATACATACATACATTCATACATACATACATACATACATACATATAGCAATTTCACTGATTTCTGTAATACGGATAAAACGAAATCTTTTGCAATTATGTTTTGTTTTTAAACCATAGTTTTTACTGATAGTCCATGTGTATGCGCGTGTATACATACATGCATACATATATACATACCTACATACACGTACATACACATAAATATATATACTCATATATATACATACATATAGATAGATAGATAGATAGATAGATAGATAGATAGATAGATAGATGTGTGTGTGCGCGTATTTATATACGCCTTCATGCATACATAGATACATACATACATACATACATACATACATACATACATCCTCATCTTTCCTTTCTGTAGAAGAGCGTGGGCTTAAAACGCTAAAGACTTCTTCCATTTTTTTTATCCGTAAAAAAGGGAAAAACACAACTCAAGAGCGTGCCAGTCAGTTTTTCACTGAAACACAGGACCACGTTTCGTTTTCCCCTCTCACCATCATTCTAATTATTGACAACGTGATAATACTCAAAATGATACCCAATAAAGACACAATAATATCCAGTAAACGGGGAAGATGCCTCATATATCATAAAGTCCATCTTTACTGTAACCAGTGAAACTGAGTGAAGCAGTATTAGTGAAGAAGATCCCGTCAGCAACGTATTGTTCGTGACGTAACTGGCAGAGGTAAATAAAAGGGAATAAAACACAGCAGCATGCTTTGATAATTGTCTTGTTAGTATTCTAAGATCTGTTCTAAGATCTCAAGGATATCGCCGGGAGAAGGCTTTATAATTACACAAAAGTTATACAACCAGGCGAAGGCTGTGTCACTAGGCTATACAACTATGCGAACGATTTGTCACTAGTCTACATCAATACATTATATAACAAGGTGAAGGCTGTTACTAGACTATATCACAAGGTGAAGATTATATCACTAGGAGAAGGCTATATCACTAGGAGATAGTATCAAAAAGTTCCCTGACTATTTCTGTAGCGCGTTAACAGATGACATCACACGGTTGCGTGCGCAACGTGAGCCAGCGGTGACCCCTTCATGGGGCAGTGTACCGAATGATACCGCTGGTTCCAGGTTCAGTTCCACAGCGTGGCACCTTAGGCAGGTGTCTTCAACTATAACCACAAGCCGGCCAAAGCCTTGTGAGTGGATTTGGTAGACGGAAACTGAAAGACGTTGTATGCATACGTACGTACACACATACATCTATATATGTATGATATGTGTGCCTTTGTGCAACCGGTGCTGGTTTGTTTACGCCCTCGTAATATAGCGGTTCGGCAAAAGAGATTGGTAGAAAAAGTACCAGGCTTAAAATAATTCAATGCGGCACTCCAGCATGACCGCAGTCTAATGACTAAGAAATCTAAAATCTAAAATCTAAAAAAAATGATATACATATATATTATGTATGTGTGTATATATATA
>NC_068998.1:45759430-45760379 GCF_001194135.2 Octopus bimaculoides
ATATATATATATATATATATACTCAGGCCTGTTCCCCATTTTTTAAGAGTAGGTAGCCACAAGACACACACCAGGCATTCCATTCATTTCCCGGCTCAAGGAGGCGAGCCCCCGTTTTATGCTCGGGTCAAGGCATAGAACGCAACCCCCAATATCAGTAGCGGGGCCCGACAGCATATACTGGTTCCGTATCCCTTTGAGCAACATCAAATTCACTCATCCATCCACAAACACTCTCCAAGCTTTCCTATCATTTATAAACTCTCTTGCTTCTCTCACTCCAACGCCTCTAACCACCAAAACTTTCTTCACTCCATTCAACCACACGAACCGAGGTCTACCTCAGGTTCTGCTGCCTACCACTTCAGCTTTTATCACCCTCCTTACAACCCGTTCATCATCCATCCTTTCCATGTGGCCAAGCTACTTCTAGCATTCGTCTATCCAATTTGGTTGCTAGTTTTTCTCTCATTCCTGCTCGTCTTCGCACCTTCCTATTCCTCATCCAGTCCATCCGTGCCACACCAACCATATCCCTCACACATCTCATCTCAAACACATCCAGTCGCCTCCTTTCCGCCTCTCTCAGACCCCCATGTCTCTGCACCATATAACATCGTCGGCACAATCACGCCCTCATACACACCTCTTTTCGCTTTCATACTCAACCGTTTCATCTCTCAGCATACCTTTCACAACTCCAAGTATCTTACTCCCCTCCCACTCTCTGTATTCCACCTCCTCAGGCAACTCCTCCCCCATCCACACCGTCACATGTGACCCCAGATACTTAAAAACACCTCCTCTAACATCTTACCATTTATTAAAAAAAATGATGCTGGTCTTTATTAATCAAAGAAAATATGGAAGAAAGAAGAATTGTATTGATGCCAACTTAATCTTGTTTTCTCATCAATAAAGGGGGGGGGGAGATATATAGATATTTTTA
>NC_068998.1:45761634-45762452 GCF_001194135.2 Octopus bimaculoides
ATATATATACATACATATATATATTCGCACATACATATGCTCATGCATACACAGATATATACGCACAAACACACACATATACATATAATACATACGCAGACATGTATACACACATATATATATATATGCATAATAGCTATTTCCATTCACACAAAGACACACATACATGCACACATACATACATGTATACATACGAATTGCTCACCGAACGACACATAATCTACAGCGATGCTTTTTTGCTTGTCTGTCGTGTTCCATCTACAAACTGTTCCATAAATACTCAGCTATCGATTAAAAATCAATCGTACGGTGGTTTATGTGAACAAAGATAGAACAACCTGACAACATCTCGCCATGTTTTAATGCACAAACACACATACACACACGTCTCGTTGATATACATACACAAGCGTTCACACACACTTACATACACATATATACACTCGTATAGAGGGGTACGCACAGGAAAAAAATATATATGTGCACACAAAATGAGTGAAAGATATGTTTGTACATGTGTCTATAGATACATGCAAATATATATATTTAGGCCTGATACTGATTCTATCGCGCCATTTTGCCGAACCACAAGGTTATGGGGACGTAAGCACACCAACACCGGTTGTCCAGTGGTGGTGAGGGCAAATACATACACACGCGCGCACACATACCTATATTCTTTTATTCTTTTAGTTATTTCAGTTCATACAGTCCATACAGGAGCACCGCCTTACACACACACACACATACACCCACATATATATACGTATACATGTAAGTATATATATATATATATATATATATATATATATATATAT
>NC_068998.1:45762968-45764551 GCF_001194135.2 Octopus bimaculoides
TATACATATTCTGCTTTTTTTTCTTTTCTTGTTTCAGTCATTTGGCTGCAGCCATACGTACGTACATACATACATACATACATACATACATACATACATTAAATTACTAAATGAACAGATATTTGAAAATATTTATATAGCTGTAAAATTATTATTATTATCTATAATATAAATTGAAGTTGGCTGACCGTTGTATTCTTTCTTGTCTTGAGGTTCACGGCCAAACGGCTGGGTGGATTCGCGTGAAAAATGGCACACATGTGGAGACGGGTGCATAGATTGGAACGCGCTTTCTACCTGTTGTAAAAATTAAAATACTTATAGTAGAAATGCTAAGCTAACAAAGGTAATAATGGCTTCAAATTTTGGCGCAAGGCCAGCAATTTCGAGGCAGGGCTAGTCAACATCGACCCCAGTGCTAAACTGGTACTTATTTTATCGACCACGAAAGAATGAACGGCTAAGTCGACCTCTGCGAAATCTGAACATAGAGCGTAACGACAGATGAAACCTTTTCTACTCTAGGCACAAGGCCCGAAATTTCTGGAGTGGGGGGGGGGGCTAGTCGATCAGTTCGATCTCAGTACACAACTGGTATTTAATTTATCGACTCCGAAAGAATGAACGGCAAAGTCGACTTCAGCGAAATCTGAACATAGAGCGTAACGACAGATGAAATGTTGCAATGGACTTTGCCCGGCGTGCTTACCATTCTTCCAGCTCGTTGCCTTAGTAACGGTAATGAAAATAAATAAATAAACAAATAAACCCAATAACAATGTAAACAATAATTAAAAAACAAAATAAGCTGGCGTAGAATACAATAATAAGACACGTGACCCAGACCATCCCACCTAATAAAAATCTTTTTACACACTTTGGTCTATTATATTTTTAATTCCTTTCAACTTTTAATCTTTACTCTTTAACCTCATCCAGCCATGCTCCTCCCACCCTAGTGTCTACTCACTTTATATTTTGACACTACAAAGTTACTTTATTTGTTTTTAATACGTTATTTTACTTTTCTATCGTCAAATCTCACCTTATCTCTTTCTCTATCTCCTATCTTACGATCGCTTTCTTCACACCACTATTATTATTTCAGTCTATTATAGCTTTATCCTCATTTTTTTATTAATTTTATTGTTGTAATCATTACCACCTGACCACCGCAACTAGTATTTTGATTATGAGTAGTACTTTCATAATAATGATAATAATAATAATAATAATAATAATAATAATAATAGATAATAATAATAATAATAAAAGAGCTAGAAACACTACTACAGACAGTACACGGCTTTACCAAGGAAATAGAAATGAAATTCGGATTAGAAAAATGTGCCAAAGCAACCCTGATAAGAGGAAAATTAGTTAAAAGTAGCAATATAACACTAGATAAAGCCAATGAAATAAGAGAACTAGACGAAAGCCAACCATATAAGTATTTAGGAGTCAATGAACTAGATAGGATACAACATACACAAATGAAAGAAAAAATAAAGAAAGAGTACTATAGACGAGTTAGATCAATACTAAAAACAGAGCTCAATGCTAAAAACAAGATAATGGGTATC
>NC_068998.1:45765533-45767438 GCF_001194135.2 Octopus bimaculoides
ATAAAAAAATATTCAGACAAATACATAACAAAAACACCAGGACTTACAAATATATATAACATACAGAAAATTGCACTACTGGGCACTGCACACATCCTACGCAAAACACTTTCAATACAGTAACCATAAGAGCACCACAGCAAACCACAGCACATACCCAAGGCACACAGAGCTGCGCTTGGTAGTGAAGTGAAAGCACGTTATAAAAATAAAACTACGGAACGATAATAATAATAATAATAATAATAATAATAATAATAATAATAATAATAATAATGCGCTGATGCGGTACCAGGCAATGACCAATGCACTGATGTAATACCAGACAGTGGCTCTCATGGCTCTTTGATGGCATGCATTGCTCTCTCACTCAATAATAATAATAATAATAATAATAATAATAATAATAATAATAATAATAATAATAATAATAATAATAGCCAATACACACAGATAGAGAAATCGAAGCTAATAGTTCTCGGGTAGTGTCAGTATTATACAGAATATGATAAGGCTGGCCTTTTGAATTACAGGCACAATTCACTTTTGCCAGCTGCATGTACCGGAGGAACGTGAAATTATGCGTCTTGGTCAAATATCAAAACGCGCCGCCGGGAATCGAACTCATGACCTCACGATCGTGAGTCGAATACCCTAACCACTAAGCCACGCGCTTTCCACTAACGACACACACACACACACACAGATACAGCACGACACTCACATACACACCTAACTCACACCATTTACCTTCTCGGGCCGCACGCTTTACATAACACATGTACAGGCACTTCATCCAATGCACGTACATACTTCAACAAATAAACACACACACACTCTATATTTCACCACCCTAATGCTACACATGCACCAATACACTGTATAAACACTCACCCACTCCCCACATCATCACAACACACATATTTCACACCTCCTTCCCTCCCTCCACGTAGTATACACTATACTTCCCCACTTCGTTTCTACTCTCACACTGCATACAAATACACCGACATACCCCATGCTCACACACCTCTATTCACGTACACACACATACACACAATCACACTTACACATTCACACAATCACATACGCACACACAATCACATACACAAACACACGATCACACATACATACACACTTCTTCACCTACCCACCTACCATACACGTCAAACATTTCAAAAATTTTCTTTTGTTCACACAAAATGTTTTTGTCGTCAGAAATCAGAATATTGCGTTGAAATATTTCAAAATGGCTCCCGGGCTGAAAGTCAGACAGTGTTGTATAACACTTAAAGAGGCCAACAATGGCGTGAATTTGGATAATGAACTGAAAGGAGGATGTAGTTAACTGTTGTTGAAATGCCCAAAACATGAGACTGCATCCGGTGATAAGACATCAGCCTCGCGTCGTTATTTTGACCAAAAATATTATCTAAGGGCTTGGTTGGGAAGTTCTACGACACCTATCGTATTCTTCTGTCAGAGCATCTTCAGAATATAACGTTTTCTGGTCGCTCTTTAACAGTCTGCGTGGTGTTTTGTTCAACAACGACCTGGAGCTGAAAATGTAAAACGTGGCTTCGAGTCCAAGACACTGGGGTTTAAGCTGTCAAAGCATTGACAAGAACGCGGGACGTTGGCAAGAAACCGTGAACAAAGGAAGAGAATAAATTCTGGACTGATTTGTTAAAACTGTTAATGTAAAGAAGGATTGAAATAAATGGAAGAACCCCCCCCCCCAAGAAAAAACGAAGAATATACATACATACATACATACATACATACATACATACATACATAACTGAAATCAGTGTTCGTAGAAATTAAATCAGCTTGCAAATATACGTTCACTTTACTAAATTTATTCTCGAGTCGCCACTGATACATACATACATACATACATAT
>NC_068998.1:45771744-45772972 GCF_001194135.2 Octopus bimaculoides
ATATATATATATATATATATATATATATATATATATATATATATATAGGGACAATTTGTACATCTGCATGTGTGTGGGTTCATGTATGCATGAGTATATGAAAATATGTATGTATATATGTGGTGTGTGGGTGCGGGTGTGTAGACACACACACACACACACACACACACACACACACAAGCATATAAGTAATACACACTACCGAGGCGGTAGTGTGTATTAAGAACGTTTTTAGTGTCGGTACACGCCCGTATACTCTTTTATATTAATATGTACATATAGACCATGCGTGTATATAATGTATATATTTGCGCCTGCCCCTATGTGTGTATGTACATGTACGTGTATGTATGTTTAGGCGCGGCTAATATACCAACACTCCATTGACATCATTCCATCGCACTCACCGTCTCCGATGGCCAACTGGATCGTTCGTAGGCTGATCAAGATACTCTCACGACAGGCTATCAAATACGGTTTATTTTTCAACATAATCCTCCTTGAAAAACTACACATTCCTTCCAACAATGTTATAGTGCTTGGATCGTATTCGTGAAGACGTTTTCATCCCATTGGTCAAATATGTCATCAATAGCAAGTTTGACGTCATCATCACTGCGATACTGTTTTCCTGCCAAGTGTTGCTTTCATGTCGGGAACATGATAGTCAAATAGAGCTACATCATGAGAATAGGAGGGGTAATCAACCAGTTCAAAGCCACAGTCACGTACAGCAGTCATTGAAAGGAAGGACTTGTGTACAAGAGCATTGGCCTGAGGAAACAAGACTCCTTTCGTCAGATTATCTGTTTGGTCGTGATAGTCTTTTGTAACTGCCTTAACAAGTTTGCGTAGTACTCTCCAATGATGGCGTGGCCCTTTTAAAGATAGTCATTAAACACAGTGCCTTTTGCATCCGAAAACAAAAACTGAAGATATCTCCTTCCCTACAGATGAATCAACGTTGATCTCCTTTGGAGCAGGTGAGATGGGGTGTTTATACAGCATGAATTTTCTCTCTGTTTCTGGCCGAAAGTGATGAAGACAACACTTATCCTGGGTTGGGAAACGTTCAAGGAAACCAGTTGCATCTGCCTAAAACAATGTCGGATTTCCCCGTGATGTGATAGCCTGGTGTGCTTTTGTTCAAGTGTCAGAAGAAGTGGCACTAACCGGGAAGAAACCTTCGATATGCCAAGTTCATTGCTCAGGATATTCACAACTGTAT
>NC_068998.1:45773250-45773775 GCF_001194135.2 Octopus bimaculoides
TTATATATATATATATATATATATATATATATATATATATATACGATGGACCTGACTGACTTGGAAAGATTGTTGTCAATCATTGCCAGGATCTCACCAACAAATTCAGGAGTTCTTTTCTTATCTGAACAATCAGAGAGAGTCTTCCGAACTGCCGTACCTTCGTAATCACCATTAGACTCATCCAATTCTTTCCGAATCCTCTGCACTGTCCTCAGATTAACACCCAAACACTGAAATGCTCATATTGGAGCTTCCGGCGCGAATGCCATGCAATACAGTATGTCTTTTCCAAATTTTGGGCTGAGTGAATTACGTCATGGTGTCGTTTTTCTCACAGACGGCGCCTAACAGATCCTACTATACTGTGTAGTCGAGAAAATCAAAAACAAACAATGCTCATGCGTGAAATAAAAATATATGGCAACAATTTATCCATCGCACCCAGTGTGTGTGTGTGCGCGCGCGTATATATATATGTATATATATATATATATATATATATATATATATATATATATATAT
>NC_068998.1:45774459-45775971 GCF_001194135.2 Octopus bimaculoides
ATATATATATATATGCATGCATGTAAGTATGTATGTATATGTATACTTAATACAAATGATATATAAGCGATATATATGATATATATTTGATATGATATATATGATATAAATGTATGTATACTTATATATATTTAAGTATACACACGCGCGCACACACACACACATGGTTCCGGGTTCAGTCCGACAGCATGCCACCTCGGGTAATGTATCTTTTACTATAGCTTCGGGCTGACCAAACCCTTGTGAGTGGATTTGGTAAACGGAAACTGAAAGAAGCCTGTCATACATATATATATATATGTGTGTTGTGTGTGTCTTTATGTCTGTGTTTGTCTCCGGCGTTGATGCGTTTACATCGCTGTAACTTAGCGGCTCGGCAAAAAGAGACTGATAGAATAAGTGCCAGACTTTTAAAAAAATGTCCTGGGGTCGATTTGTTCCACTAAAAACCCTCGAAGGCAATGCCCCAGCATGGCCGCAGTCAAATATATATGTGTGTGTGTGGGTGTATACATACATACACACACACACACACACTAGCTTTTTACAGTTTCCATCTACCTAATCCACTCACAAGGCTTTGGTGGACTCCCGGGCTATAGAAGAAGACATTTGCCTAAAGTACCGCTCAGTGGGACTGAACACTAGATCAAATGGTTGGGAAACGAGCTTCCCATCCACACACCCACGTCTACGCTTAAAATAATTCGGCACCTTTTTTACTTTCTTTTTTACTCGGCCATGTTGATTACAGCACGTAGTTTCTTCTTCTTGTCAATAACTACAATATCTCACTTGGGATCTATTCTTCCTACGCTTTGAAGACTGTATCTTCAGATTAGTCTGTGTTATATAATCGGTAGCTGTACTAATTCCATCCAATCCCTCGTGTTGTTCTTGCTATCATTGAACAGATCCAGGACATTCTTAGTTGAGCGGGCATTTGACGTGTTGGTAGTTCACTGAGCAATTTGACGTGTTGATCCACTGATCCATAGATACATAGCGCCAGATCAATTGTTAAGTCTGTGACTCAACGTTTATCATACAACGGGTGTTTCTGCCAAGACTATATTACCTTTATTTTTATGTATATCATATTTAGAACTCAGTTATCTTATATGTTTATTCATTTTGAAGACAGTACAGTGAGGTTTGACGGAGAATTTGGCTGTTATTTCAAGCAGGTTGAGCTACTTCGTTAGAAACACTGTCACAATAGCTTGTTACATGCCTTGTCTATTTACAATTGGCGTTACTAGCGTAAAACAAGAGTTTACTACTAGTTTTTATCTACGAAAACAATTGATGGCTGACAACAGTTCCTAACGCACCATCATGCATGTATGTATGTATGTATGTATCTATGTATGTGTGTATATATATATGTGTATATATATATATATATATATATATATACACATACATAGATACATACATACATACATACATACATGCATGATGGTGCGTTAGGAATTGTTGTCAGCCATCAATTGTTTGATGTGTATATAT
>NC_068998.1:45777591-45778383 GCF_001194135.2 Octopus bimaculoides
CAAGCACATGTATATTTACATATGTACATACATACGTCTATACATACGACAGGCTTCTTTCAATTTCCGGCGACCAAATCCACTCACAAGGCTTTGGTCGGCCTCAGGCTTTAGTAGAAGACACTTGCCCAAGGTGCCACGCAATGGGATTGAACCCGGAACAATGTGATTGGGAATTTGGCTTTTTACCACATAGCCACTTCTTTTGCTTTTGTCTTTTTTCATATCTTAAAAATTGGAATGATACGAATTTTAAAATGTAGGCAGATATGAGATATGTCTAAAACATGTGAGGTGGTCACTGTTGGAAAGTCATTGATCATAGGGTCTCCTAGATCAGTACTGACCTGAGATTGAATAACAGTACCATAAACACCACATCCAGCACCAGCAAGAACCAGAAAGACGATGATGACTACGACGACGTCATTAAATCTTTATCAGCCATTGTTGCGTCGTCTTTCTAAACAGTCGTAATACAATTTTCTTACATCGTTTGTTTCATAAGGAGCAGGAACGACGCCATTTTCTTCCTCGTTAAGTTTTAATTGCGCTTGTGTGTGTGTGTGTAGGTGTGGTTGAAGGCATTTCCAGATATCTTTCGCGGAAAGAGCGGAGTTCTCTCACATAGTCTATCAATCTCTCTATCTATCTATCTATCTATCTATCTATCTATCTATCTATCTATATTTATCTATCTATATATATATATATAAACATGATTATGTATTTATATGTGGATACACGTGGGAAGTTTTAAATCCTTCTCTTTATCTCTCTCTATCTCCATAT
>NC_068998.1:45783565-45786216 GCF_001194135.2 Octopus bimaculoides
TGCAGTCATGCTGGGGCACCACCTTCTATGCCGTTCTTAGAGTTCAACTGTGTTTTTAACACCAGCTTTGCTCAGCTGTAGTTTTCTTTAAAACTCTACTTGTTTTAAACCTGCTATTTATTCTATCATTCTCTTGTGCCGGACCACTATGTTACAGGGACGTAAGCACACGCACATCGGGAGTACAGATGTACAAATTGAAATGCAAAAACAACGAAATAATGAATTGAAAGTTTGGTAATTGCGTTTATTTCCACCACGCGACACTTATGAGATCAACGTGCTGTCTATAGAAAGAGTGCTCTTTGGTACAAGTAAATGCCGACAAAATCATTTCAAACCTTTCCGATTTCCCTTATTAAAACGGCTAGAATTTGTGCAACAATCTGACATATTAGTTATTGTCACCCGGGAAGAGGATTTTTTATGCTCAAGATAGAGAGTGTATTTGATAGAAATTATTGAAATACATATGTACTTCATATGAGTAGCAAATTGTGGAGGATGGTGTTCACTGTACTTGGATCCAGTTAGTTTGAGTCAAAAAATCATCCCCCTTTCAAAACGACGTAAAAAATCTGAGAATTTCTCATATTAAACACTCATTTCTTATTCAGGATCTAGTTTGTTTCATTCACAAAATCTACATTTTTTAAAAGGAAGTAAAAACAATCTGAAAATTGTTTATATTGATGCAGTTTTCTACGTTTATTCCTCTGAAGCCATGAACTTCTAGAGAAAAAATTTGACAATTTTTTTCTTTTATTCATAGTTCTAAAATACACACAGTCCGAATCTCCCATTCGTTTCTCTTTATAATTTCCAAAATTAAATTTTAAATGCTTCAAAATCAAAATTGCGTAAATATGTGTGCCAGAAGCTAGTTAAAAATTAAGGAAATAGATTTTTGGGAGATCTCTTATTATGACTGACTTTTATTCCATTATTCTAATATCTTCTGAAGCTTATACATATACATGTGTAAATGCATGCAGAAAGATACAAATTTATATACACACGCACACATAGATTTTTAGAGAGTTAGTTTTATATACATCCTTGTACATATATAAATATTTCGGCATATCAACACAATTTTGCCCCAAAGATTTGCCTCTTCATAACTTTGAGAAAATTAAATATTTCTTTTCTACAAGTTTGCTTCAGATCGTGTAGATTCCGATTAAATTGGAATTTGTTGTGAAAACCGTTTGTCCTTAAAGGAGTTTTAGAAAATTCACACCATTAGGTTTTGTTGTGTGTGTGTGTGTGTTTGCTAGTGTCTGTTTTTCCTTTAGTTTTTGTTTACTTATACACATCAACAAATGAGCCAATGAGTTCCAAATGCCCCCCCCCATCCCCAGAGGCGGCATATGGGCTCCCGTTGTGAACCTTTGGTATAGAACAATAATTCTTAATGAGGTCCATATGGCCCTTCGTTGGTGGTATATATATTCGGGTCGATCAATTAAGTACCAGTTTTACACTGGTGTCGATGTAATTGACTTGTCCCCTCCCCCAACTTTCAGGCCTTGTGCCTATAGTAGAACAGATTATTTAAGGCTGCGAGCTGGCAGAATCGTTAGCACGCCGGGCAAAATTATTAACGGTGTTTTGTCTATCGCTACGTTCTGAGTTCAAATTCCACCGAGGTCGACTTTGCCTATCGTCTTTTCGTGGGGTCAATAAAATAAGTACCAGTTGAGAACTAGTGGCGGGGCGAAATGCTTAGCGGTATTTCGTCTGCCGCTACGTACTGATTTCAAATTCCGCCGAGGTCGACTTTTCCTTTCATCCTTTCGGGGTCGATAAATTAAGTACCAGTGAAACGCTGGGATCGGTGTGATCGACTAGTCCCCACCCCCAAAATTTCAGGCCTTCTGCTTTTAGTAGAAAGGATTATTATTATCTATTTACTTTAGTTTTCCTGCTACTTTTCTCTCACCAATTCCAAATATTGAACACTGATCAATAATTGTTTGCCAGGTCAAAATTTTGATGATGAGAGAATAAAAAAAAAATTCGTTTTCTATAATTACGAATATTTCCTTTCCGTGTTGTCATCAGTATCGATTTGATAATAGTCTACATCGATTTACGACTTCCTTATTGATTTTATTTATATCATCAAAGATAATCGCTTTTTTATTTTTTACACAGGTTAACAGGAATGATGCAATCAGTCGATAAAAGACTCCAGTTAAAAAATCTCAGATTTCCTGACTAAATGGTTGACTTTCTGATTAGATTGAACGATTTGTGACTTGGTGGCAGACTTTCTCACGAAATGATAAACTTTCTCTCTAAATAGTAAAATCTAAGAGTAAATAGTGGGCGTTTTGATTAAACGGAAAATTTTCTTGCTCACTGGCAGACATTTTAACTAAATAGCAGGTTTCCCCGACTAACTGGCAAGGATTTTGACTAAATGAAAGAACTTTTGAGCAAAAGATAGAATTTCTTATTTCTTTATTGCTCACAAGGGGCTAGACACAGAGGGGACAAACAAGGACAGACAAACGAATTAAGTCGATTATATCGACTGCAGTGCATAACTGGTACTTATTTAATCGACCCCGAAAGGATGAAAGGCAAAGTCGACCTCGGCGGAATTTGAACTCAGAACGTAACGGCAGACGAAATACCGCGAA
>NC_068998.1:45786226-45788707 GCF_001194135.2 Octopus bimaculoides
GCAAAGTCGACCTCGGCGGAATTTGAACTCAGAACGTAACGGCAGACGAAATACCGCGAAGCATTTCGCCCGGCGTGCTAACGTTTCTGCCAGCTCGCCGTGATAGTTGTAAGTAGTGGCAGTGATAGTGGTAGTGTGATTATGCAACTGGTGGTGGTGGTAGTGGCGGTGGTGGTGGTGGTAGTTAATGAGGATGTGATGTTGGCCGTGGTGGCTGTGGTAGTGTTTGTGGAGGTAGTTGTGTGTATATGCGTGTGTAACTATGTGTGTGTGTGTGTCTGTGTCTATGTGTATGCGTAGATGTATGTGTAGGTGTGTGTACATGAGTAGATGTAAGCGAGTGTATATGCAAGTCTGTGTGTAAGTCTGTGTATGCGTATATATGTGTGTATAATTGTGTGTGAGTGTATGTGTACCTGTATGTATGTGTGTGTAAGAGTGTGTGTTGGGGGGGGGTGCATGTGTGTTGTCATTAAATCCCTGAGTTATGGCTGCTCTTTCATATCGTTACCTACTTCCGGTCTTGAAACATCCTCGGATCTAACATTGACCATAATGACCGGAAACAGATGTTGGCCACGTTCTACGAGCCTCCACCCGATACAAGGCACCCCTCCCCCTCCACCTCATCCTTCCTCTTCCTCACACTCACCGCTGCATCCTCTGTTCAATGCCAACACCACCCCACCATCGCCATCACCACTTCAACCAAGATCAACAGCAACGAACCACCCTTCCAACACCACCCATCACAATACCTCCCACTTCACCCATTTCTCTATAAACACCCTACACCAATCTCCTCCTCCCTCACCGTACTGTCTCTCACCGTTCCTGATCTGTGACCTTCTTCTTCTTCTTCTTTTTCTTCTTCTTCTTCTTCTTCTTCTTCTTCTTCTTCTTCTTCTTCTTCTTCTTCTTCTTCTTCCTCTTCCTTATCTTCTTCTCCTCCTCCTCCTCCTTCAGCTTTATTATCATATTATTAAGAGAGAGAGAGAGAGAGTGTGTGAGGGAGAGGGAAAGAGCAATTCATGCCATCCCTGAATAAGGGTTGTTTAAGGACGATGAACGAATCACCCATGTTTCCAGAGGTGAGTTATTCAAACCCCAAAGAATCCCTCTCAACACATGGCCATGATGCTCCCCAAATACTCATGCTAGTGGACAGAGATGCACATCTCATCAGTCACTTAGGGACATGGTCAACTGGTTAAGGTCTCGCAACTAGCAAGCAAATCTGTGGAATTGAACAAAATATTTGTTGTAATCCATCTTTTACACGAAGAAAAAAACATGTACAAGTTAACACTTCCAATCAGTTAAGGTTAGAAGTCAGGAGAACCAGTGTCTGGTACTGCACCAAGGAATTTATTATTATTTACTCTTTTACTTGTTTCAGTCATTTGACTGCGGCCATGCTGGAGCACCACCTTTAGTCGAGCAAATCGACCCCAGGACTTATTCTATTGGTCTCTTTTGCCGAACCGCTAGGTTACGAGGACGTAAACACAGCACCATCGGTTGTCAAGCCGAGGTCGACTTTGCCTTTCATCCTTTCGGGGTCAATAAAATAAATACCAGTTGAATACTGGAGCCAATATAATCGACTAGCCCCCTCTCACATAATTTCAGGCCTTAAACCTTTATCATAAAGGATTTTATTTACATTGTATTATATTAGATAATATTATATTAGATTAGATCAAACCCACTAAAAGATATTATAGATACAAAGTTATATATTATATATAGATCACAAGGGTAACTGTGTGATTTACGGGTGTGTTATATGTGAGCATTTAACGACGTTTTTCTTTACATTGAAACAACAACAGGGTGTGACAGTGTATGGAGTTTTATTGTCTGTGAAAACAAAACACTTGAATTTAGAAAATTGTACTAGCATGCGAATACTCACACGAATACAGCACACACATATGTATATGCATGCTTACATACATACGTACATACATACATACGTACATACATACATACATACATACATACATATTACACACACAGAACATTCGCACACGAACCCGCACACAAACCCATATATGTATTCCCATACATGTGTGTGTGTGTGTACATACATACCCCCCCCCCATATATATATGTATATATATATATATATATATATACACACGTATATAGATAGACATAGATATGCTCGCACAGATACATATGTATATACATTTTCATATACATACATGCACACATACTTATGTGTGTATATATATATATATATATATATATATATTGAGGCTGGCTAGATTGGAGCAATCTCGAGGATAACCAGCCGAAATTGCAAAGATAATCTGGAACTCGACTGAGGAAAGAAAACTCCGAATGACCTGCCCTTGTTTTCTTTGTATCGTCTGTCTGGATGTTTTGTTGTCCCTTTTTTGTATCACCTGACTGTTCGGATGTTTTGCGATCTTGTCCCATTTTGTATTATATATATATATATATGTATATATA
>NC_068998.1:45789498-45790052 GCF_001194135.2 Octopus bimaculoides
TATATATATATATATATATATATATATATATATATATGCATGTATGTATGAGTCTATGTACGTATATATGTCTCTGTGTGTAAGTGTATATGGATGTAATTGTATATGTAAATATGTATATTTGTGTAATGTTTCTATATACGTATATACGTTTGTATGTGTGTGTAAGTGTGTGTGCATGTGTGTATGCATGTAATTATATGTATATATTAAGGTATGTAGATGTATGTGCGCGTGTATTTATGTTATTGTTATGTATGTATGTATACACATGCGTTCACACGCATAGACAATGCACACACATACACGCACAGGCGCGCGCGCATACACATGTTTGTACGTCTGTATATTTTCTTAGCATATATTTTCTCCATTTCTCACCATTTGTAGCAAAAAAAAAGCCGGTTTCTGAACAAAAGTCAAGAATCTTTTGTTTGTACTTTAAACTACATCAAGCGACTGTGTATGCTTGTATGCATAAATGTACTTACATATGTATGTATTTGTGAATGTATGTATATGCATATATATATATATATATATATATATATATA
>NC_068998.1:45790898-45791844 GCF_001194135.2 Octopus bimaculoides
ACCTTCGCCTTTGCAAAGGCGAAAGTGTTGTTTTCTTTCGTATTTGTTTGTTAGTTTGTTAGTCCGTGGACAAAGATATCTCAAGAACCGAGGGATGGATTCGGATGAAGGGATGTTTGGCCTCGTGACTGGCACGAACTGATTTTGGGATTGATCCAGTACCGGACAAGGATTCTGGGTTAGTTTTCCTTTTGCTTTTTTTTTTTTACTTAATTTTTGAGAGTGGTCGGGTTCATTTTTAGTATTCTCGTTTGAGAACCATCGTGTTTATTTCAGACATTCTCATTTTAAAAATCATCTCCGGCTAATCGATAAAGGGAGCACCTCACAAATCCAAAGTACTATCCAGTATGCATGAAACTTGCTTCACAAAGTGTATAATAATAATAATTAAAATGCGGGAAAGACAAATTCAAATTGATAGTTCGATAACACATATGGACAGTTAACTCTTGGGCATATAAAATATATCCTTTTCACATTTCAAATACTTGGCCCTTAAGACAGAATATTTGGGCCGGATATGGCCAGATTAAATGCTAAAAAGTCAGAAGTTAGCTCATTGATGATTATATACATCTTGTCTGCCTGAATATACTCAGCACACCTACGAAGTGCTATCAATCTATATGTCGATTGTTTCAAATAATGATGACCGACAAAATAAACAAACAATAGTAAGTATTCATTTTATTTTATTGCATAGATTACAAATAGGTTTATTGATCGATGGTCTCAATAATGGAAGTAAAGTCGATTTTATTAAGTTCGAGTTTACTGGGACTTCAGACTTCGTCTGACGTGTTTTTCAACCTGGTTGAGTAAGGCTGTTAGCTGTAATTTGAAGATCCCGACCACTCTGACTTAAAAGTACGCCTATATATATAAATGTGTGTGTGCATATATATATATATATATATATATATATATATATATATATATATAA
>NC_068998.1:45791985-45792605 GCF_001194135.2 Octopus bimaculoides
TATATATATATATATATATATATATATTAAAATAACGTTGACCACTAACGTGGACAATTAATGTGCTAGAAATAGATCACATCTTGTGTCTATTAAGACCTAAATTGCTCTCAGCATGAAATATAGCAGTATACCAAAACGTAAGCGGGCAAGACATTTAAAATCACCTAAAAAAAATATATATATATATGTATATATATAATCATAGAGATATGTGTTTCCGGCTGAATGAAAGAACAATGGCAACACTGAGATGAAGGACAAAGTAACATTTAATAAGAGGATATTGAAATGTAGAGGTTGCTTCCGTTAGATGGTTGGTACTGTCATATTTATATTAAGATATGTTTAAAAACAAAAAAAATTTTTAAAAAGAGGGATGAAAAGCCTGGAAAAATTTGAACACTTCTCTGGTCTGACAAATTGTGTAAGTATGTATGATGTGTGTGTGGGGGGGACGTGTCTGCGTGTGTTCCTAAGTCATTCTTTTAATTTCATATTAGGTTCTTTATTTACCAGGCGTTTATATTCTGAAGCATATGTATATTGAGTTCTAATAGAAGGTTATTAGTATCACTGTGTCTAAGCGAAATCCTAATATATATATATATATATATATA
>NC_068998.1:45793040-45794720 GCF_001194135.2 Octopus bimaculoides
AATATGTGACATTAATAAAAATCTGTAAATGTACAAACATCCAGATTTCTGAGTACCTTAATTTTTTTCTATATAATTTCTGTACATCACCTCCAAACCTTCAAATATATATATATATATATATATATATATATATATAGAGAGAGAGAGAGAGAGAGAGAGAGAGACAGATATATACTTAAAAGGTTGTTGGTTATGGTCACTTCTGTCAGAAAGTGATCATTGGTTTCGTACTTATCGGTATAGGTGACTCGTCAGACTTTGGTTGAGAGAAGAAGGAACCTGAAGACCTCGCTCGTCCTGGGGACTTTCTAAAACTTCAAAAGCAGAAATTTTTAGTCAGTGCTCTCATTAGAGGAAATTCGTGTTGAAAACATGGAATTGCCCGCTTGCCGACTAGCGGAAAGTAATCATCTATTGATGACTCTTTTCAGACGCAACTGGAACCGATTTAAGGGAGATAACAACTCGCGCAGAAAAATTGTCGACTACTAGAATTTCGTTTCGGGGTATTTTGCTTACAGCCTTAACTGACCAAGAGTTTTTCCTACCTCCAATTGTAGAGAGGTTGTGTGCCTTCATCATCGACTCTGGCGAGTCACATGTAGCGCTGAGAACCTCAGAGTCACTCTCTGACCGAGCATAACTAAAATCATTTCGGGTATTACTGCTCTAAACTGCTTTAATTTTAAAGTGTGCTTCTTTTCGGATTTATGAACCACTGTTCGATATATATTCTGTAATTCTTTTACATATTTCAAGACTAATGCTGTGGCCATGATGGGGCACCGCCTTGGAGAAACCTGAGTCGAATGAATCGATCCCATTACTTAAAGCCTTGTTTCAGTCATTAGACTGCAGCCATACTGGGACACCGCCTTCAAGGAATTTTAGTCAAATGAATCGACCGAGTCGCTTAAATTTTTAAAGCCAGATACTTATTCTATCTAACTCCTTTTACCGAATCGGTAAGTTACGAGGGACGTAAACACACTGATACCGGTTGTCAATCTGTGAGGGAATTACAAATGCAAACACTGAAACAGACACACATATAAATATGTGTGTGTGTGTGTATCTATGTATCTATGTATGCGAATAGAAATCCCAAATTAGGGAAACAAGTAGATAAAATCCAAGCTACATATGATTCATAGCAAGCAGAACCTCGGAAACAGTAATTTTCCAAACGACGGGTAATCCGTTAACTACTCGTCGGGCCAGGACTGCTCGAAGCTTACTATCTTCCTACACTTTGATCCTTGGATCTTACCTTTCGTCAAATAAATTCACTGGCAAGACATTGCTCTGCCCGGGGTTGTAGTAAAAAATACTTTCAGAAGGTGCTGCACCCGGTGACTGAACCCGAAAGTACGTACTTCCAAAGCGAGCTTATCACACAACCATGCTTACAACTATAAAGAAAAGCATTGGGAACCAATGCATTCCATTGTTAAACAGTTGATGTTGATCTTTCTTAGAGCGGCCTTCAGTCTTTGAAACACTCCTTCAGGCCTCGTGTAAACCTTGGAGTCGCAGCTGTAAAGTATCCGGTGAAGCAGCTCCATATCAATATATGTACACTACATATCTATCATAGAGTCAATGTTGCTGGAGTTGGTTTGACGAGAGATTTCTTATTTCTTTATTGCCCACAAGGGGCTAAACATAGAGGGGACA
>NC_068998.1:45795753-45800222 GCF_001194135.2 Octopus bimaculoides
ATATATAGATATAGATATAGATATATATATGTATATAAATATATATGTGTGTGTATACACACACACATACATTCACATAAATAGATACATACATATATATCCTGTACAATACGAATTCAGTTAATTGCTTGCACGCGCGTTCATACATACAGGCACTGCACGCACCTTCATAAATATACACACACCTGTATATATATTCACACATTACTCCCCCACCAACAAAAACACGCAGACACACAACACAGTCGTATACAAACACTACACGTATATTCACACAAATGAACACAGAGGGCGAGGCACACGCGTGCGCGCGCACACACACACACACACACACACACAAACACACACATACTCATACACAGAGTGAGAGAGAGAGAGAGAGACGGAGAGGCTGTCCAGTATTTGATATTTAAGACTCCAAACAATGTACTTCCGTTGAAAATTCTCGCCTGGAATTTCAGGACAGTCAACAGTAGTAGTAGTAGTAGTAGTAGTAGTAGTAGTAGTAGTAGTAGTAGTAGTGGTAGTGGTAGTGGTAGTAAAAACAACTGCAATAAAGCACGCGCTTTGACATTCTAAAAATGCTAAACTTCCTTCCAAGTCAAAAACTAAAACAGCAACAACAACAACATAAAGGAAAACAATTGCGAAAAGTAACAACAACAACAACAATAGCAACAACAACAATGAGAGAAAAATAAACAATGAGCAAAACGTACAACCAGCCTCGTATGAAACACACAGACATTGATTATCTGAAAACAGGCATCGAAACACCCCTCATATATATATGTATGTATGTATGTACTCACATTAGCAATTCGCTAGATCATCCATAGTTTTTTTTTATGGTGAAAACGTATATACTGACAGAGAATTCAGTCTGAAATCTGCCGAAGTAGAGCCATTCCTTACTGATGAGGCAACGGAAACTGCTGAAACTGACGGATCAGTGTAAACAATTCTCGATCGGTGTTTACTTGCAGTTATAGTCCCTGTCAGTGTATATGTACACAATTATTGCTTTGACTACAGCATTAGAGCATTCTAACTCTTATTTCTAGCAATATTGGTGTTGCGTCTTTCTTGCGTCTATTGATAAGGTTGCAAGACGCAACGAAAATTTTAGGAAAATAAAAAGAAAAATAAGTGGGAATTTTAAAGGTGAGTGTGTTAAATTTTAAGGCACAATAAGAAAATGACTCTCCCCAGACACAACAGTATATATATATATATATATATATATATATATATATATATATATATATATATATATATATATATATATACCCATGCATCTATACTCACACAAACATAACTACAAACACACATATATCTATAGATATACATATACATAGATAGGTATATATACACAGACATTTATATGCATATATATATACACATACATATATTTGTGCGAGTATGTATGTATATGTGTGTAAATATATACGTATATATATATGTGTTTGTATATGTGTATACATGTATGTGTGTGTATGCATGTATGTATGTATATGTGCATGCTGTGTGTATTTATGCATATATGCGTGTATGTATAGTTAGGGAAGGGCTGTTGCCGGTGAAACCAACTTCCGCCCACAGCAGACAATAGCATTCACATTCTGACATGTATGACGGAGGAATGTTGGCATCGGGGTTCGAATTTCAGGAATTTATGTGTACTTTAAAAATGTACTTTAAAATGTGTTTCCGTGGAAAGGTGCATATGCATGTTTGCATGTATGCATCTATGTATGTATGCATGCATATCTGTATATATGTATGCTTGTATGTATGTACATATCTATGTATGTATATATGTACGTTTGTATGCATCCATGTATGCATTATCATTATACAAGCATAAACACACGCATGTATATACATATATGCATATTATTAAAATAATGAAGAAACGTGTGGAGGCGCGTGGCTTAGTGGTTAGGGTGTCGGCACTATGATCGTAAGATTGTGGTTTCAATTCCTGGACCGGGCGACGCATTGTGTTCTTGAGCAAAACACTTCATTTCACGTTGCTCCAGTCCACTCAGCTTGCAAAAATGAATCACGCTGCGATGGACTGGCGTCTCGTCCAGCTGGGGAGCGCATACGCCATTGAAACCGGGAAACCGGGCCCATGAGCCTGGATGGGCTTTAAAAGGGCGCATTTATTTTTTATTATAATGAAGAAATGTGGGTTAGTGGTTAGCGTACTCAACTTACGATCACGAGGTTGTGGGTTCGATACTAAGCCCAGGCAGCTCATCCTATTTTTCAGCAAAATGCATGGTTTCACATTATTCCGTTTTACTCAACGGAGAGCTGTGCACCAACATAGTGCTGTTGCAGCCCTTTCTTCTTTTGGCGTCTTTTTTACGTCCTGTACCCGGATATGCATCTATATATACATGTAGATGTAGGTATGTACATATATGTATGTATATATGCATATGCTCACATATCCTTTGTGCATATCGACCAAACTATCGGATATTGTTATTCGCAGCTGGTCACAATGCATTTTCACGCATTGTTATAGCATTTAAGTAATGCCACCCAACTGGCTAGGTGGGCTGGTCTATGGCGCTTAAATGACCGTGATCACGATATTCTCCCTAAACGGGGCGCCACTTTGTCGAACGTTTATTCATTAACAGTTGAATGGAGAGGTGCAACGGGAAATGAAGTGTTTTGCTTAACATAACGCACCGCATGTTCTGGGGATCGAAACCACGATGTTGCGATCGTGAACGTAACACCCTAACCACTAGGCTACGCATCCTCACATACATACATACATACATACATACATACGTACGTACGTACGTACATGCATGCATGCGTGCATACACGTACGCACACGCACGTTCACGCACACACACATTTATGTATGTATAAATTAGTTATACATTTATACGGAAAAGGTAAAAGTGAAGCTACCTTCTCGAGTCATACCGATTCATAAGGGCCGGTTTTGCGGGTTCCATGGCTTCTAAAATCTCCACCTGGACGGGATGCCAGTCCATCGCATTTTTCCCAGCTGAGTGGACTGGAGCAACGCGAAATACTATTTATATGTTGATGTATAGACATATATAGTTAGTGAGGCATAGCTTTGATATGGATAGGGTAGCGTTAAATTTCTCCCTCTCTGTAAAATCTTATTCGAGAAAATATGGGATCAATCAATATGCTTGATCACTGCTTCGCAGAATTTTGGAATTTGCCAGTCTATCCGAAACGTGCATAAGCTGATTAAATAAAGCATAATTCTTCGTTCTTTTGTGTTTCTTCACTATGCCCTGTGACCTTACATTAAATTTATCTGGCGTTTGAACTTTGAATTTACAAATAGGATAATCAGTGGAAAGTAATTTTATGGCCTAAGTAGAGTACAATGGTTTTTACTGGACAATTTAGTTAGCCAAGTTTTATCTCTACAGAGTGCTTATAAAGTATTCGCCTGGATTTTTAATTCCTTTAACTTCCGGTCAGCCATTGTTATGATCGGCCATTATTATGATTGACCGTTGACTGAACACTATTCAATTTTTTTTCTCCGTGTTTTTCTCCTTGTCTCCGTATTCTTTCTGTTGAAGAGCGTAGTTCGAAACGTCAAAGACTTTCCGTATTCCCGAGCGTCATACTAATATATACTTTTGTTATTTACACCACCTGTCCTCGTCTGTTGTTATTATTTGTATATTCTCCCATATATATATGCTTGTGCGTGTGTGTGTATGTGTGTGTACATATACACTCCCATGTCGTTCCATCTGGTATAAATTATATTGGCGAATTAAGAAATAATTTGAACAAATTGTCGCTTGAGTTTGCCCCTTCTTGTATGGACGGCTTCTATGGAAACATCATCATCATCATCATCATAATCATCATCACCATCACCATTACCATCGTGATCGTCCTCATCGTGGTCGTTGTCGTCATCATCATCATCATCATGAATAGCAGCAGCATCGAGCTGACGTGGGAATCACTACCCGGTCGCTCGCCTTTACAAGAAATAGCAACTAAATCTCTCCCCCCCCCTTTCTCTCTCTCTTATTACATGTTGCCGTTTTTAAAAAGGACACGTCACATAATGTAGTTCTACACAGACACCATAAAAGGTAAAATAATAATAATAATAATAATAATAATAAATACTGAATATATTGGTTTATAAGTCTGATCGATCAGGATTCGCCTAGGGTTAAACAACAGCATCAATAACAACAACAACAACAATAACATACGCACTATCCCTATTGTTACTACTGCCACCATCACCACAAACACCACCAATTACCACCATTAGCAACAACAATATATGCACAATTCCATTTATTACTACCACCACCACCACCCTCTCCACCACCTTCTCCACCACCCTCACCACCACCCACACCACCACCCTCTCCACCACTCTCACCACCACCTTCTCCACCACCCTCACCACTCTCACCACC
>NC_068998.1:45800352-45802788 GCF_001194135.2 Octopus bimaculoides
CCACCACTCGTACCTCCACGACCTCCACCACCCTCTCTGCCACCACCACCACCACCACCACTATAACCCTCACCACCACAACCACCTCCAACAACACTGTCATCATCACCACTCTCTCCACCACCACCAACACCGTCGTCACCAATAACAACAACAACAACAACAGTTCTAGCACAACACCCGTAACAACATCCTGTCTCTCCTCTTCTATACTTCAGCATCACCTCAACCACATCCACCACCACTACCACCACTACCACCACCACATACGACAACAACATCATGAAAACAAACAACAACAACAACAACAACTGAAGCATCATCTTCATCGTCATCACCGTCGTTAATCAACATCATCATCAGGATCATCACCACAACCATCATCATCATCATCATCATCGACACCACAGCAACCGTCACCACCCACTCCACCATCATCACTACCACCACCACCAACAACAACAACAACAACACCAGCAGCACTATCAATCTACCCGAGATGCCATCCCAATTTGAACGCTGATATAGACATACCTCTTCCGGTGTGTATGTACAGGGACAGGAAGCAGGGGTTGGAGATAGAATTTCGGGGGGGGATTTCTGGGTAATTAATATTGTCTTTGATGATGATAATGAATGATGACGACAGCCAAAATGGTGTCGATGATGATGATGATGATGATGATGGTGATGGTGATGATGATGATGATGATGATGATGGTGGTGGTGGTGGTGGTGGTGGTGGTGATGATTGATGATGATGATGATGACGATGGCCATGATGATTGATGATGATTGATGATGATGACGATGATGACGATGATGATGATGATGATGATGATGATGATGATGATTGATGATGATTGATGTTGATGATGATGATGATGATGATGATGATGATGGTGGTGGTGATGATGGTGATGATGATGATGATGATGATGATGATGATGGTGATGATGATGATGACGATGGCCATGATGATGATGGTAATGATGATGTGAAGAGGAGGGTCAGCAGGAGGAGGAGGAGGAGAACGTCGACGTCGATGAAGGAGAAAATAAGGGATGATAGATTACTTAATGATGATGATGATGATGGGATATTAATTATGTCTTTATCAAGGAAATAATAATGATGACGACGACGAGGAGGATGATGAACCGCATAACGAAGCGCTCAACTGTTCCTCGGACATAAAGTCGGTCCACTACTTCCGCATTACTGCCACTTGTCTCTCCCCCAGCCTCAGCCCTTCAGTCCTGGGGATGGGCTGCGGTTAAACAACAACAACAATAACAACCATCACAACTATATTACCCTCACACAACACACATGTATGCACACACACACACACACACACACACACACACACACACACACACACGGGGAGTGTTGAATCTTGAAGCACGTAAGCTCTAAATATTAACGTAAATATTGGGTTAAGACAACCTTCATATGGAAAGGGTCGAAGTCTGCCCGTTGGTCACGAACCAACATCTCCAGTAAACATGACAGGCTTTCTACTATTGCATCAAAGTAATCCTTAAAGTGTCTCTATCCATTTTTAGAAGCTTTATTCTTACCAGTAACAATGGTATGTTGTTAACAATACATACATACATGTAAAAATCTGTAAAATTTTCCAGAAGTTTATCATTTAAATATATATGAACATGTGTAGATATGCAACTATATGCATGAGAATACATACCTACCTACCTATCTACCTACCTACCTACATACATACATACATACATACATACATACATAGAAAAATACCTTGTTGTTGATGTTGAGATTCCAATGAAGGAGCTTTGGATCTAGGTTAGAAACCGGCTCTTTCTCTATTGGCAAGAAATCTTGAAATAAAATTGAACAATGATACACATGCGCACGTACGTACGTACATATACACACATGTATGTATGTATGTGTGTGTGTGTGTGTGTGTGTGTGTGTGTATGTATGTATGTATGTATGTATGTAAATGACAGTTAGGGTATTCGGCTCGCGATCGTAAAGTCGTGAGTTCGATACACAGCAGCGTGTTGTGTCCTTGAGCAAAACACTTTATTTCACGTTGTGCTATTCAACTCGGCTGGTAAAAAATGCGTAGTACCTCGTATTTCAAAAGGTCAGACTTGCCACATCGTGTGTCGCGCTCAATCTCCCTGAGAACTACGTTAAGGGCGCACGTGTCTGTAGAGTGCTGAACCACTTGCACATTAATTTCATGAGCTGGCTGTTCTGTTGATTGGATCAATTAGAACCGTAATCATTGTAACCGATGGAGTGCTTGTTATCATCATCATCATCATCATCATCATCATCATCATCATCATCATCATCATCATCATCCAGTGTTTTAAATCCAGGTTTTGACCCCGTTAACGGCGGTGGCCGGATCTGCCTCAATGCCATAGCAGCCTAAGTAGG
>NC_068998.1:45803069-45806154 GCF_001194135.2 Octopus bimaculoides
CACCATGTTATATATGGTGTATATAACATAACCCTACAGTATATAACATTAGAGTTATTGTGTCCCCTACCACCCATAAACCAGACCTACACTATCTACGATAGACATTTCCATATCCCTTAGAATATTATCCCTCTGAGACTCCAACCTCCGTTAAACCATGCTTATCCTACGGCCGTCTGTTTGCAGTAATTCATGAACACCAACCACGATCTCGCCATCGTCGAGGGCCTGCAAAAGCCGTGTGTACGACTCCTTCTTTCAGGCCAAACCATAACCCCTATCTCCCCTAAAGAGTCCCGTAGGATATTATTTGCCAGAGATTTGACTTTATTTCTAGCAGATTCATTGACCACATAGAGGCTTCTTCTCAGCTCAATAACAAATATATTTCATTAGTTCGAGTTAAATTCATTAAAATTTATTATAAAATTTTAATTATATGTAAAAATTAATACAATTTAAAAATTAACAATTTTCTTGGAAATCTATATGAAAAAAAAACAATAGCATAATAAGTAATTGAAATTACTCACCTAATTAACGAAAAAATAATTACAATTAAATCTTGTAAGATGTGATATTTAGGTTTAATTATCTAACAAAGAAATCCTAATAAATTTGAGTAAATAAGGATTTTTTAAAAAATAATCGAGTTAAGTTTGTTAATGTTAATTCGTCTTAATTAGGTAATTGGGATTATGTAAATAACAAACTCTAACGACGGTGAATATTTCTGAGACTTCAAGTAGTAGTGGTGGTGGTGGTGGTGGTAGTGGTGTGATTGTCCGAGGGAGAATGGAGGGACGACAGTCAAAAGTAGAGACAGCAAAAGAAAGTAGAAGAGACAGCAACAAAGTGATAGAGATGAAGAACGAGAGAAAGACATGGAGAGGGAGAAAACAGCAAGAGAGAGAGAGAGAGAGAGAGAGAGAAAGATACACAGAGAGAGCGAGATAAAGATACAGAGAGAGAGCGAGATAAAGATACAGAGAGAGAGAGATATAAAGATACAGAGAGAGAGAGCGAGCGACAGAGAGAGATAAAGATACAGAGAGAGAGCGAGAGAGAGAAAGAGATAAAGATACAGAGAGAGAGAGAGAGAAAGAGATAAAGATACAGAGAGAGAGAGAGAGAAAGAGATAAAGATACAGAGAGAGAGAGAGAGATGGGAAAAATGAGATATATAGATATATATATAGAGAGAGAGGTAGAGAGAGACAGAGATTAAGGGATAAGGTGACAAAGAGGCTAAAAGTGAGGGACAAAGAGAAAGAGCCGCAGATGAGAAGAGTGAGAGAGAGAGAGGCAGACAGAGCAATGGCGAGTGATAGCTATTCGAGAGACTGAATGGAAGAGAAAAGTGTCTGTGTGCGCGCGTGTGTGAAAAAGGAGATTAACAGAGAAAAACAACTGAAAAACAGACCAAATGTGACGAAATATGAAAGTTCTTTAAAAAGATAATTTTTCAGTTGCTATTTCTGTTCTTAATAAAACGAAACAGAAAAATATAATGATTTCTAACGTGATAATAATTACATTAATTAACAATAAAGAACTAATTAGACCAAAATTAATAGTAATTCACAGTAAAGAAGTAACTGTTTAAAGAAAATATTAATTTGATTAAAATTCAGTGAATTTTGTTGTTTTGTTTTTATATATATTATTTTTGTGGGGGAGTTTATAATACGATTCTGTTATTAATTGAATGTCTGGTATTCCGAAGGTAATATTCGAGATGTCTAAGGCGGCGAGCTGGCAGAAATGTTAGCACGCCAGGCGAAATGCTTACCAGTATTTCGTCTGTCTTTACGTTCTGAGTCGACTTTGCCTTTCATCCTTTCGGGGTCGATTAAATAAGTACCAGTTACGCACTGGGGTCGATATAATCGACTTAATCCCTTTGTCTTCCACCGAGCGCATTGCGCCTGACGATATTCAAGGAACCAGGCACCAAAGTTTTTTACTTGATTTAGGATTTCAGTTCTATCAAAGAGAAGAACTACGAAAAGACATGTCGTACAAACGGAGAACAAGTTGGCTCCCCGTCCAGAAAAATCTATTGGTGGCATGGCACCAGCACGTCTGCATTATCAGCAGTCATGGCATGCCAAATCTGCCTTCCACATGGCTTTGGAAAAGGATAGACCGCATCACCAGTAAAGAGGATCCTTTTCAAAGGAAGTGAAAAATAAACGCTACAGTCTGACCAAACGACAACTAGGGCAAGGAACTGCTGGTAACATGGGTGCCAGGGTTGGAGGGTTAGCCGTTGAAAAACATGGGGCTGGGATGAAATAAAAATGAAATGTGAAGTTTGGTATTAATTACATCGTGGTTACCAGAGTAATGACTGCAGGACAACGGACATGTGTGTGTGTGTGTGTGTGTAGATAGATAGATGGATAGATAAGATTTGGGAATGTACATACACACATACACACACACACACATATATATATATATATATACACACGTACATACATACATACATACATACATATATATGTATATATACATTGCATATATATATATGTGCATATATATATATATATATATATATATATATATATATATATATATATATATATATATATATATATATATATATATATATATATATATATTATACATATATACATGTGTGTTTGGAGAGAGAGACAGAGAGATAGAGATTGATAGATAGATAGATAGACAGACAGATAGATAGATAGATAGATAGATAGATAGATAGACACAAATGGATGTAGATATATAAATATCTACAGATAGACATAGTTATAGATATATACACACGTACATGCAAACACACACACAGACACAAGCACACACGTACGCGCACAAGCGCACAGATATAGACACAAACTGCCAAACACACAAACGCATACATACATAACATGAGGCCTTTCCTACAACGATCCTTTTCCGTTTTCCTCTTCGTAAAAGATGAATCGAGACAGGAGAAATCTGAGAAATCAGGCTATGGGTTGGACTCTTCTCTAACATCCGCCCCCTCCATTTCTTCTTAGCTTCTCTCTCTCTCTCTCTCTCTCTCTCTCTCTCTCTCTCTCTCTCTCTCTCT
>NC_068998.1:45808447-45812471 GCF_001194135.2 Octopus bimaculoides
ATGTGTGTGTGTGTGAGGGGCTTCTTTCAGTTTCCGTCTACCAAACCCACTCACAATGCTTTGGTCGGCACGAGGCAATAGTAGAAGACTTTTGCTCAAGTTGCCACGCAGTGGGACTGAGTACGGAACCATGTGGTTGGGAAGCAATCCTTTTATCACACCACCACGCCAGCGCCTATATTTGTGTATATGTGTAATATATATATATATATATAAATACACACACACACACACACACACACACACACACACACACACACACATATATAAAGATATATATAATTCTTCCTCATATGTCTATCACTTGACCATGTTTCCACACCTCTTGACACACATTAGGGCACTCCAAAACCGATATACTAACTTTGGTTAATACTCCTAGACTTTGCAAGGCTTTCCAATTGAACCTGGTGCCTGGTCAAAATATGTCCCTTCTTACAAGTACATACATACATACATATATATGTATACATATACAAATATTTATGTGTACCAGTTTTCACAAATTCTTTTTTCTTTGGAAACTTACCAGAGAACGAGGCAATGATTTCCAATGATCATAGCTCTGCAATATCAACGCCGTCCACTTTGGAGGAATGTTATCCGAGTTTGCCACACTTTTCGGAGAATGTTCTTCTCAATCGGAAAAGAATTGGTACAACTCGAGATATTGTGTCAGCTCAAACAATCCTCCTCTTACGTTTTTGTCAATTGTTTAATCACATAAGGCCATAGTACCGACAAACTTGTTAAGTCGTTGTATACTCTCGGGAATTAACTAGTTTTGCTTAGATAAACTAAAATTGAATTACTTTGGTTCATTTACATCTATTTATTGTACGCACGCACACACACACAAACACACACATACACGCATATATTTATATATACACACACATACTTGAAATGTATACTCATATATGTAAACATATATATACGTGCATATATGGGTGTGCGCATATATTTGTATATAAGATAGGTAGATAGAGAGATAGATAGATAGATAGATAGGTAGGTAGGTAGGTAGATAGATAGATAGATAGATAGATAGATAGATAGATAGATAGATAGATAGATAGATAAATAGATAGATAAGCAGGAAGACGAACGGGCAGAAAGACAGGCAGGCAGACAGGCAAGCAGACTGTGAAGTACAGTGAGATGGATAATTAAAACGTTCGTTCACACATCCATGTAGACAATTTTTTCACAGAAACGGATATAAACACACGCACACACACACACACATTCACAAATACACTTGGTTTCCTACACAGCCATTTAAAAAATTTATTGATGTGTTTTTTGTGGTGTTTACTTTAAGATTTCCTCTTCAATAAAGTCCGTTAACCAAAAGTCACCGTTAAATGGAGATTTACTTAGTACATCTCCGTTTGTCATTGGTTGGGATTAAACATGAACTTCCGGTCGACTCTTCAAATGGAAACCATCTTGAAAACAATCTTGTATTATCATACACACACACATGCACACATATATGCAGACACACACACACACGCACACATACATACACACTCATAAACACACATATGCACACACACACACACACACACACTATTACGCGCACACGCTCTTACGCACCAAATAACGAAACACACTCTTACTCATTACATACACTCATGGACAATTATAAACATATACACACATTTATACGCATGCGCACACACAGGCGCACACATACATTTATACGCACACATTCTTATACCGCATTCAAGGAAACACTCTTTATACACATAACATACATATACACGCACACACAAACACAGATGGAGAAATATAAACACACATCTGCCTAGTGTACATATATATATATATATATATATATATATATATATATATATATTAATACATGGATACACATGGGTTGGACATTTGCAAATACATACATAAACACAAATAATCACACACATTAAAAAATTCTTTGACAGAAAATACATATACATACAACATATGCAAAGAATATATATACATGCATATACTGACAGAGGCACGGATACACACACGCACATACATACATACATACATGCATACATACATACGTATATACACACACACATATATGTATGTGTGTGTGTGTGTGTTTGTATGTTTATCATATCATCTATTTCTTTCAGTCACTGGACTGCGGCCACGCTGGGGCACCGCCTTAAGGGGTTACGTCGAACAAATCGAGTCCAGGACTTTTTTGAAACCTGGTATTTATCCTACGAGACGCGTTTGCCGAACAGCTAGGTTACGCAGACGTAAACAAACAAACACCTGTTGTCAGGTGGTGGAGAAAACGCTCAAATATACACGCAGACACACATACACACAAACACGTGTGTGTGTGTGTGTGTGTGTGTGACGGACTTTTTCCAGTTACCGTCTGTCACATTCACTCACAAGACTTCGTTGGTTGGATGTGAGGTTAATTTCACGCCAATAAATAAGAATATGTGATCATTAGATATCCAGAAGATTCAGTTATCCAGTAACCCTCCGGTGTTGGAGATGCCAGATAAGAAAGAATTTACTGTACAAAATTTGTAAGCAAACACAGTATAGGAGATGGATGCAAACAACACAGATTTATATACAACACATTCATGGACAGATAAAGAAAGATCATCCAGATTAGCATAAAACTTATCTCTTTTACTCTTTTACTTGTTTCAGTCATTTGACTGTGGCCATGCTGGAGCACCGCCTTTAGTCGAGAAAATCGACCCCAGGACTTATTCTTTGTAAGCCTAGTACTTATTCTATCGGACTCTTTTTGCCGAACCGCTAAGTTACGGGGATGTAAACACACCACCATCGGTTGTCAAGCGATGATGGAGGGACAAACAGAGACACACAAACACACATACATATATATATATATATATATACGACGGGCTTCTTTCAGTTTCCGTCTACCAAATCCACTTACAAGGCTTTGGTCGGCCCGAGGCTATAGTAGAAGACACTTGCCCAAGGTGCCACGCAGTGGGACTGAACCCGGAACCATGTGGTTGGTAAGCAAGCTACTTATCACACAGCCACTCCTGCGCCTATGTTGGGATTTTCTCATTGATGGACTATCATCTTTAAATGTCCGTAGAGACACCGGTTTTACGCCAACCCTTAATAAAGGATTATTACTTAAACCAACCAATTTACAAGTTTGACGCAATTCTCCATAAATAAATCAGTTGGTGTTGTTACTGCAGTTGTTGTTATATTGTTTTACCCCAGGTTATGCTTGAGCAAAATGACCTATGATCAAATCCATTCCACCCATGCCCTTCCTGTCTATGTACTAAGTGCTAGGAAACCAAGACTACATCGTCCAGTATTTATATTTAAGCGATCGCAAGGTGGAATCCGACTACTATTTTTAACCGATCGAGGGACCACATAGAAGCTTTCTCATTGTTACTATGGCTGCCGTCTAAAAAATTATGTACGACATTGCCTGCCGCCAACCATCTTTACACAATATAAAGTCCACCATTTTGGCTCGTCGTGGTGGTTGTTGCTATGTTGTTATTTTTAATTAGTTTTCTGTGAGGCTATTTCTATATTTGTGTGTATGTGTATATATGTGTGTATGTGTATATATGTGTGTGAGTGTGTCAGTGTATGCCTTTGTAAATATCTACTTAAACATATGCGAGTCTATGCTTGCTCTTTGTATGTGCATGGGCGTATGTGTGTATGTATACAAATATGGTTTTTATAAATATATATGTGCGTGTATGCACATACATTTTGATGTATATGTGTATGTATATATACATTATGCATATATATATATATATACACACACAAACATATATATATATACACACAAACACACATACACAGACACGCACAGAGAGATGTATATATACTGTATGTTAGATTATGCATGAATGCGTGCGTATATATGTGTGTGTGTATGTGTTTATACACACACACACACACACATTCTGTGCGTGCGTATATAAGTCTATATATATATATATATATCTATATATATATATATATATATATATAT
>NC_068998.1:45812774-45817437 GCF_001194135.2 Octopus bimaculoides
ATATATATATATATATATATATATATACAAACATATATATATATACAAACATACATACATACATATGTACATACTTCTTAAACACGGTGTAAACTATGCAACTATGCCTTATGAATATATATAAGCGAAAATAACCTTTATATGTGTGTGTTCGTGCGTATGTATGTGGTCGTGGGTGTGTGTGTGTGTTTGTGCGTGTCTGTGTGTGTGTGCATCTATGATATTCACTGACATTTCTAAGAAGTAAACAATATGATGCGGGGGTGGATATTAGCTGACCGGGAAGGTGGTAGAGAGATAGGAAGGGTGGGTAATTAAGACACAGATTTCAATATGGCCGATATGGTTTGATGGATCAGTAGTAGAGGGGGGGGGGCTGTAGAAATGGTGGATAAATAGAAAGACTGATGGGAAGGTATATACATATGTGTGTGTGTGTGTGTGTGTATTCTTTTATTCTTTTCTTTTTTACTTGTTTCAGTCATTTGACTGCGGCCATGCTGGAGCACTGCCTTTAGTCGAACAAATTGACACCAGGACTTATATATATATGTGTGTGTGTGTATTGTATATATTTATGCTAGTATTGACGAACAGACAGACAGATAGACAGACAGAGAAGTAGACAGATAGATAGATCTTTGTGGTGTTATGAAGGCAGTGTTGTAGCAGTGTTGCTAGGATAACGTTGTTAGGATAATATTACAGCATTGTTGTTAAACGGTGTTGTGCTGTCAGAACAATGTTATTGTACTGTTTTTAGGAGTGTTATGAGGACAGTGTTGTTAGGACAGTGTTGCAGCAGTGTTGTCAGGACAGTGTTGTAGTAGTGTCGTTAGGACAGTGTTATTAGGACGATGTTGTTAGGACAGTGTAGTTATGATAGTATTGCTAGGACAATCTTTTTATGACAGTTTTGTAGCAGTGTTGTCAGGAGAGTGTTGTTATGACAATGTTGTAGCAGTGTAGTTAGGACAGTATTCTCAGGGCAGTGTTGCGTTGCTAGAACAACTTCGTAGCGTTGAAAGTAGGACTGTTGTTAGGCTGATATTGTCCTAGTATTGTGCTGTGGGTGTGCCCATGTCCTAGACTGTATGAGAGGAATGATAGCCCTGACACAGTATTGACTTAGGTTTTTAGTTGTGACGATTATACAAACTCCGGCTGGTCTTTAATTGAATTAATAAGAGCAGGGGCTGAGGAATGCAGTTAGGCTTTGTGTTCACAAAATGGTAAATACAAAGATATTGTTAAGTAGGAATTAAATTAGGGCCATCAGATTCGTGTACAAGGTTTTTAGAAAAATATGAATTAATAAATGAGTTAATAATTATGGTGATGTTGTCTGTAGGAGGAGAATCAGCGCCAGGCTTATATTATTTTAGTCTTGATTTTCTCAATTCTGATTTTCTTCACTATTACCATTTTTTCCACCACCACAAACTCCTAGACTACCACCAACGCCACCACCTCTGCCATCACCTCCACCGCCATAACCACTGCCGCTGCCACTGTAACAACACAACGACACCAACAACAACAACGGCAGTTGCCACCATCGTGTCGCCATCACTACGATAGCATCTTCTACTACTACTACTACAACTACTACTACTACTACTACTACTACTACTACTACTACTACTACTACTACTACTACTACTACTACTACCAAGACACGAGGATGTTACGACCAGCGCCACCACAACAACAACCACCACCATAACCACAACCAACACTGCCGCTGCCACAACTACCATCAAGACTCCAAGATGTCACCACTACCATGACATGCACCTAGACGCCACCATCATTATCCACATTACTATCGCCACCACCTTCACTGCGCACTGCCACCACCACACTTAACGAGTCACCCATCACTATGACAACAATGACACCATTACCGACATCAAGACATCACCACTATCGACACTACCACCACATCACTACAACCACCGCGATCACCGTCGCTAACACTACCATCACCACTACCATCACCACCACCGCCATCACTGCCAGTGTCACTACTGCCGCCCCCCAACCATACCAACGTTATGAACGGCTAGCAACTCAGGATTATGGTATTTCATTAACCCTACAAGTGTACTTTATTGGTGATCAATAAGTAATTATTGAAGATCTCTATAGTAATTATTGAAAATCAGTATTACTGATTCTCTTATCACTAATTTTGGAGGAGTATATGTTTCGCTGTGGAGATCTAATAAGATCGAAACATGTATTGAGTTATTGCCCGTGCTTGCCTAAATCATATTTCATTGTACGTCATTGAGCCACTTGTTTGTTTGTTTGTTTTTTGTTTTTTTAATTTAAGAAATAAATTAATTACACTCTCCATGGTTCTTTTCAATGACTGATAATATCTTACCGGCGCCACTCGAGTAAGGTAATTATTTAATCCATAAACGGGGCCCTAACAGGTAATGCTACTCCGAGCCAGAGCAGACCTCGGAGCGATGACAGCTAAGGAGTAACTCTACATTTCCCACAGCTCCTGAACTTCCGAACTGGAGCCTTGCCACTGGATGCAGTTTATTGTCATACCCAGGACATAAATTGATTAATTAATTAATATTTATCAAATATTAATTATCTAAGGATTTTTCTTCACTACTTGGAGTATGAATATGTGGCCTAGTGGTTAGGGTGTTGCACTCACGATCTCTTGATCATAGGTTCGATTCCTGAGCAGCGCAGTGCGTTGTGTTCTTGAGCAAAATACTTCATTTTACGTTGTCTTGCGAGTAGGAAAATAGCAGAATCGTTGGCGCATCGGCAGAGATGCTTCATGATATATCTTCCAGATTTCTACATTCTGAGTTCAAATCCCACCTGCCCAGAGAAAGCAACAGGAAACCACTCCAGTATTCATCCCAAGTTCTTTTAAGTGCTTAGGTCTTCCATGGGTCTTAATTTGACCCTGTCTCCACAAAAGGTTTATTGGTCAAATACGAAACTATGGTAAAAGGGATCTCTTCAGTTTCGCTCACAGATTTTTTTTTGATTTATTAAAAATTTTAACTAAACAGTTTGAAGCTTCGCATAGTGGTGTAATTTCTCACGCTGAACACTGTTTACTTTCAACATTTTTGACAAAATTTCGTATTTTAGAAGTTACTTAGTTGTTTAGTTAAAAAAAAAATTAATTTTAAAAATCTGTAAGCGAAACTGAAGAAGATCTCTACTCAATGTGCCGGTTAATCGGATCAAACCTTGAACGACGTAGCTACGAAACGAGTATCATAACCACACGACCACGTCTTCTTCGTTGTAAATGTTATTGTAATTAAGTTCATGTCTATAGATTTTGTACATGGATTATGTACGGACATATATAGACATGTACACGCATACTATATATGTGTCTATGTCTATCCATATGTGTATACCTCTCTTTCTTTCTTTTTCTCTTTCTCTCTCTTCTTCTTAATCTCTTATTCTCACTGTATAACTTCCTCTCCCTCTCTCTCTCTCTCTCCTTGCGCTTATGTTATTGTCTCTCCTCTTTATTCTCTACCTCTCTCTCCAGCTCATACCCCCAACTCATCCTTCCCCTCTCTCTCTCTCTTTCTCTTTCTCTTTTTTCTCCCACCTCTTTGACATTTCCATTAGTACAAAATCTCGACCGCTTTGTTCCTGACATCCAGTAAGACAATGAAATGTCAGCACGATCCTGTCCACTCAGATGACCAGCCAATAGACCAACCGACCAACCAGCCAACCGATCGGCCAACCGACCAACCAACCGACCGACCGACCAACCGACCAATCAACGAGCTAAGCAGCCAGCCAACCCACGTAAATGGCCGTTAAGCAATTGCACGATTTGCTAGGAGTAGTAACCAAAATCTCTCTCTCACCCTCTCTCTTTCTCACTCTCTCTCTCTCTTTCATTCTCCTTCAAACCACACCCATCATTCTTTAACCAACCAGCTATCTTTCACATCCATCCCAATCAGTTGTCAGCCAGCTTTCATCATCCCTTAATTTATAATCACCGAAAACCACTACTGTTATTAACCTCTCCAACTCCAACACCACCACCACTGCTATCACCATCACACTTCCATTAACCAACACCATCATCACCACCACTAGTACCACTAGCATCATACCTCATCATACCGCCATCACACCCTCATCACCTCTACTTCTATCATCTTCCTCCCTACTAATTGTTGGTATTCAGGAATATTTTTCTTATATATTGTCACGCTGACCTGGTACTGAGTAACAACAACGACACCAAAGCCAAACTGTGTCTCTCCTCAACAAAGTACATAAAACAGTACGTTATACATCATAAGAAGTTGTACACAGATCACACTTCCACAACACCTATACTGTAAAACTAAAATACAAATAAACTAGTAGGTCCATATGGACATACTAAGGGCAAAATTCGTTGCTGCAGTAAACTCAGACCCCACAGTTCTTGTTACTACACATTTAATTACTACCAAACTACCCAGACATATGTGCAACGTCTCACAACACCATCCTGACAACACTATTTCTCCCTCTCATTCCAGACCCCAACACAGTACTTAACAACAAATTCCGCCGAGGTCGACTTTGCCTTTCATCCTTTCGGAGTCGTTAAAACAAGTAACATTTGAGCACTGAAGTCATTTAAGCG
>NC_068998.1:45817538-45821992 GCF_001194135.2 Octopus bimaculoides
AAAAAAAATTGCTGGCATTGTGCCAGAATTTTAAACCATTATATAAATAACGTAATGCTTATGCCCCCTATTTTGTGGCCAATACTAGAACCCACTGGAACAGATGACCCCACCTTCCACACCGCCTCCAGGTCCTTGGAAGCTTATAACGGTATACACTTTGTTTCAAAGCAACTGGATTAGATCTTTCGTTTGAAGACGATTTCTCTTTACCCAACAAATCACTAATGACTTAAAAAAGACTCATAAACGCGTAGTTTCCTCTCTGACTAAATACTTAAGAAATACCCCATTACACTCCATAGTCATAAACTACGGTTTGACGGAATTTATTAAACAGTATATGCTGGAGAATACGTATATCTTGGAGTATAGACCTACAGAATCAGACTTTATTTATCTTTGCCGACAAATTACATAGATAACAGGTTTACTGGACAAAAGAATTTGGCGGTTATAGAAATGATAGAGTAAGGCTACCTAACATGTCTGAGAATCACTTGTTGGTGTTCTTGTCAATGTTATTCTTGTCATTGATATTGTTGTTGTTGTTGTTGTTGTTGGTGGTGGTGGTGGTGGTGCTATTGTTATTGCTGTTCTTTTGTTGTTATTAATATGGCTTTGTTGTCATTGTCCTTGTTGTTGCTGCTTCTGGTGTTCGATAAATCACAAGTCAGACCTGTAGTCAGACACCTTGAAGCCATAACCATTCCCCAGACTTCTTTCGTTAGTTTCAGGAATAGTGTAACTAGGACTACATCCCCCCCAATGTGTCATTCATTTCAAATATAAAACCCTGTTTCGGGAGAGATATGGCTATTATTTAAAGCAGCATGGAAAACAACGCAGAAGATCCCACATTCACTCCTCACATGTAGCTAAGGGTCTATGTTTAGCGATGCTGGTGGCGGTTGGGGAAGTGGCAGAACAGATCTGGCTAAGTAAGAAGTTCTCTTCGCAATCACGACGTTCCTGGTTCGACTTCACGCGACACCTTCATCAAGTTTCTTTCGTCGTGGCCCACTCAAACGTCATGAATGAAAACGGACAGAAGTAAATTGGGTTTCGGACCGTCAAATGGTCAACAGCTGTAAATCAATATTCTTTTCCCTTATCCCACAATGTCACGCTGATTATTATTATTATTATTATTATTATTATTATTATTATTATTATTATTATTTGAGATTAAGTTAAAAGTACATATCTGTGCAATATTCAGCCACTTCGACATTTCGCCATGGTTGGTGGTGCTGGTGATGATGATGATGATATGGATGATGTTGGTGATGGTAGTGGTGGTGATGGTGATGGTGGTGGTGGTGGCAGCGGCGGTGGTGTATGGTCGTGCTGGAGGCGGCATGTCTCTATCTATTGGACATGTCTAATAAGGTGGACAGGAAAAACATGTCAATGACATTTCCAGTCAGAACCAGTGGCGGATTAGCAGCTGCTGCTTCTTCATATGTACTTTAATGTGTGTGTCTTTATATATATAAACATATATATATATATATATATATATACACACACACACACACACACACACATATATATATATATATATATATACACACACATACATACATACATACACAGGCTTACATATATACATGCATAGATACTGACCAACACGTACACCCACACATGCTTAGACGCATTTGTATTCTTCTCCTCCTTCTTCTTCTTCTTCTTCTTCTTCTTCTTCTTCTTCTTCTTCTTCTTCTTCTTCTTCGTCGTGGATTGATGGATGGATGGTGGATGTAATAGTGAACATTTCTGTGTTTACAGTCGATGTAAAACCTACTCAATAAACAAGAGAGTGTGTGTGTGTGTGCGTTTTTGTGTGTGTGTTTGCGTTTGTGTGTGCGCGCGCATGCGTATATAACATTAGTCTCAAAATACGTCACAAACTCATCTAAAGAAACTGGTATATTCATGCAAACGTGTGCTAAAATCGCATGTTTTTATCATGTGTGACACCCTTATGTTGTGTGTTCTAAACATATGAAACTGAAAAGATGAAAATGTCAAGTATTTTGCACGTGAATGGATGAGTATATCACGTGTTTTATGTAATTCAATGTGCATGTATAAATGTGTAAAGCATTTAATAACAGGTTTTAGCAACCAAGCAAACATAACGATTGATTATATTTTACAAATATTTTTGTTTATATTTTGTCGCGCTACTTCCTTGCTGCAATGATTTAATTAATCGGTGATACAACTTTGATTTATGGTTCAGGAGAACTTATATTCCAATAAAAGATTAACTACGCTAACAGCATTTATAATGTACTCCTGTGGAATGCGTTTGTGTCTTATTACAGAGGCGTGGATGCATGGTAAGTTTACTTCTCAATGGCATAATTCTGGGTTCAGTTCCACTGAGGGTCATCTTGGGCAAGTGAATTCTCAGGCCAACTAAAGTTCTCGGAGAAGATTTGATTGACGGAAACTGAAAGAAGCCTGTCGTATATGTGTGTGTGTGTGAGTTTGTGCCTGTGGTTGTTCTCCACTACTTGATACCCGATGTTGGTGTGTTTACGTCCCATAACTTAGCGGTTGGGTGAAAGACATCAGTTGAATATGTACAAGGCTTTGCAAAAATAAGTCCTGGGATTCATTCCTTCGACTAAAATTCTTCAAGGCGGTGCTCCAGCATGGCCACAGTCTAATGGCTGAAATAAGTAAAACATAAAAGATAAAAGATACAAATGCGCCCACTCATACACACACACACGCACACACATTGGGACACATACTCACACGCACAAACACACACATTATATTTTGTCTTACTGGTACCAGTCATTCGACTTCCACTAAGCTGGGGAGTGTCTTGGAGTCGAACGAATTGTCCCCAGTTCTTATTTTTGCGTCGAAAACTGATCGGTGTATAGATGATTGGTTTTTCCCTTGTTTTCAACATGAATTTCCTCTGATGTGGGTACCGACTAAACACCTCTCTCTGGGAGTTTAAGAAAGTTCCTGGGTCAAGCGTTTTCCAGGATTCTCGCCTTCTCAGCCAAGCATAGCTTACATCGTTTGCTTCCTTTAAGGTACGGTTCCGGTTCCACAAACCTCCATTTAATTATGTATGGTGTATTCTCTCTTGTAAACGAAATACGTAGCAGACCAGGGACATGATGTATATATATATATATATGTGTGTGTGTGTGTGTGTGCGTAATACACACACACACATTCGTACTCTATACAGTACACCGTGATTTGTCCTAGAAAGATATTTTTCGTCAAAAGTGCTCAATAGATGTTCTAATAAATTCGAATTATTTAAAGTAGTACACAAACTTACATGTATGCATTCATACATACCTACATATATGTGCATATGTATATATACACACAATCTGACAATCATACGTGTATGTACACACACACACACACACACACACACACACACACACACACATATATATATATATGCTAACATGATACCGGTCAAGTATCGTGGTGTTTATATATTAGTCTCCTTTCAGCATCTGTTGACCTTTCTGCTTCAAGCTTCGCTACATTGTCTTGTCTCTCGTTTTTTCTTTCGGTTTTTCCTCTTCAGTTTTACCTCCAGCGATTTTTCTGTTTCTTCTTGTGCTTCTTGTTATGTTATAAGACTTCTCTTTAATCAACTTTGTGAATAACTGACGTAATTTCCACGTCACTCTGCGCCAAACTATCGTGTAGTCAGACTGTATGCAGTGTTCCAGTAATTTTGCAATGTCGATTCTTTTTCTAAATTTTTTACCATCCTTATAATTCAAAATGACATGAAGTAATAAAAGAAAACATCTTTTTTTAAAAGTGGTGCAGAAATTTTAGTTAATTAATAGATGAGAACGAGACTTCTTAATAGCACGTGGTTACTAAATTTATGGCGTATAAAAAATATAAGCTGATTTTGAGGAACAAAAACCAAAACCTAAATTGCAACAGTTTTCTTCTTCAAAAACATGACTCTAAAATGGCGAAGAGGAAACACCTAAAACTTGGTCTCACATAAAACCTAGAAGTCGTATATAAGTGGTTCATTCAACAGCGATGTCGTGTTATTAATGTATGAAGTCTGGGGTTAGGGTATCAAGTCGAATATTAGTCTATGAAGTCACGTGTTAATGTATAAAATTGAAATCTGCATGTAAAATCGCGTAAAACTCAATTTCTTCGACTACCATACTTTAAGGCGGTACTCCAGCATGATCGCAGTTAAATGACTCAAACAAGTACAAGAATGAAAGAATGTAAAAGATAGATAAATAGATAGACACAGACATACATTCCTACATCTTTTTATTCATTTTCTATATGTATGTCTATATACATACATTTATACACACATGTATAAGTGTGTGTGTGTGTGTATGTATCTATGTCTATATATATATATGTATATATGTATGTATATATATATATATGTATATATGTATGTATAT
>NC_068998.1:45822002-45823571 GCF_001194135.2 Octopus bimaculoides
CGAGGAAAGAGTTCATGGAGTACTCACTCTGATCCTCCAACTCCATACTTTGAGGGTTCACTCATATCTTCCCACTCATCGACAGATTGCTTGGTGATGGTGTTGTGGGGGGATGGAGCTGTAGTAATGGTAGTTTTATGAGTGATGGAGATGATGCTGGCGGCGATAGTTATATTCGTTATATGAAGTTACAGTGGTGGTGGTGGTGGTGTCGATGCTGGAGATGGTATAGCTCTTCTTTGGATGGTAGGGTGTAGTGAGAGAATATTTCCAATGAGACCTTGGTATTTATGTTTTTGTAGATGATTGATTGAGATTTAGCTGTTATTACCAGCAAATCGATCGAACACGTAGACGAACCAGCTTTGTTGTTGCTGTTGCTATTCCTCTCCGTCAATGGTTCTTAACCAGGGTCCATATGGCCCTTGAAGGTCCATATAAGATTTTGGGGTACCCACGCAGCAAAATAGTAAATTGCGGATCCATAATAGTATGCTAAGGGCTCCTGAAAAAGTTTATATATGCATATATGGGTACGGGACGTCACCAACTGTAAACAACATGAAGTACGAAGGAGGGGAGGGCAGCGGCAGCAGGGACAACGGTGGAGTGATGTTCTGAGGTAGTCTTCTGGAGAGGTTGTCTAGATCAGGGGTTTTCAAACTGTGGTCCGCAAGGACAAGACAGGGGGTCCGTGGACAGCAAATACTTTTTATGGGCAATTTGATTTTATATATGTTTTTTAATCGAAATCTTTTAATTGACAATAAACCTATTTGTTAAATACTATTAAATAAATAAATGTAAAAATATGTTATTTTAAGCAAATATTTATGTATAAATTTCATAAGCATTTATAAGACCTGAAATATAAAGGGGTCCGCAGGTCAAAAAGTTTGAAAACCCCTGGTCTAGATTAACGTCCTGAGATGTTGTTCTGGGTGGTCTTCTGGTCTGATATCTTTGGGAGGTGTTCTAGGGCAATGTTCTGCGCTGGTCTTCTTGGAAGACGTTCTGGTGTGGCATTCTAGGATGTTATACATATCTCCTTTGGATTGACTTCTATCGATTCTGCCAGCACGCCGCCTCATGCTTTTTGATTGAATATTAATAAGAACATAGATATCTATGATTTTGTAATGATTTTACAAAATATTACATGTAATCCATGCACTTCTCATCTTTCTCGCCAACCTCCGAAAACCTCTCTCGCCAATCTCCAACAATCTCTCCCTCCTCCAGCTGACAGTTTTTGTATTTTTTCGTGACGGAAAATACACCTTTTGTGGCATTTATAATGAAATTGCTTTCTTATATCAGAGTAATAAGGCGTTTCAATAGAACATCTTTACCTCCCGGGAATTACCGGGTATACCAACTAGTATATACATATACACGCATGTATGTTGGCACTCCGTCGCTTACGATGTCGAGGGTTCCAGTTGATCCAATCAACGGAACAGCCTGCTCGTGAAATTAACGTGCAAGTGGCTGAGCACTCCACAGACATGTGTACCCTTAACGTAGTTCTCGGGGATATTCAGCGTGACACAGTGTGACAAGGCTGAC
>NC_068998.1:45823581-45824036 GCF_001194135.2 Octopus bimaculoides
CATGTGTACCCTTAACGTAGTTCTCGGGGATATTCAGCGTGACACAGTGTGACAAGGCTGACCCTTTGAATTACAGGCACAACAGAAACAGGAAGTAAGAGTGAGGGAAAGTTGTGGTGAAAGAGTACAGCAGGGTTCACCACCATCCCCTGCCGGAGCCTCGTGGTGCTTTCAGGTGTTTCCGCTCAATAAACACTCACAACGCCCGTCTGGGAATCGAAACCGCGATCCTATGACCGCGAGTCCGCTGCCCTAACCACTGGGCCATTGGGCCTCCACACACGCATGTATATACATATACATAAATGTACGCGCGCGCGCACACATATACGACGGGCTTCTTTCAGTTTTCTTCTGCCAAATCCACTAACAAGGCTTTGGTCGGCCCGAGGCTATTGTAGAAGACTCCTATCCAAGGTGCCATGCAGTGGGACTGAACTCGGAACCATGTGCTT
>NC_068998.1:45824883-45825407 GCF_001194135.2 Octopus bimaculoides
CCCTTTCGTACAATGCCGCCAACAACAAGAGATTAGAAGGGATGAAGTGTTAATTAAGAGCAATCAGACTGTTCTTCTGTCCACTTGAAGCTGTCTATCCACTGTCGCCATTGTTGATGGCATCATTGTTATTGGTGGCTGAGGCGGAAGCTGATAGGTGTGACAGTGGTGGAGACGCTTAGGAAGATCACCGCTATTTACACCCCCCTCCTTTTTACTACACCAGCGTCTTGCCATTTAACAGACAATTATAAGCGACACAAATATAATGCGCGCGCACACACACGCAAATATAACGGGCGCGAGCGCGCGGGCACACGCATACACACACAAACAGACATACACACACCACATTCAAAGATATACATACTCTTTTACTCTTTTACTTGTTTCAGTCTTTTGACTGTGGCCATGCTGGAGCACCACCTTTAGTCGAGCAAATCGACCCCAGGACTTATTCTTTAGAAGCCTAGTACTTATTCTATCGGTCTCTATTGCCGAACCGCTAAGTTACGAGGACATAA
>NC_068998.1:45826625-45828196 GCF_001194135.2 Octopus bimaculoides
TATATATATATATATATATACACACACACACACACACACACACACACACACACACACACACACATATATATATATATAGTACATCTATATTTCATTCATATGTACACTTCCTCATACACACACCTCTTTCATCCACATGCATATATGCGCACGCGTGTGTTTGTGTGTGTGTGTGTGCATATGTATGTCTGTCTGTCTGTCTGTATGTATGTATGTATGTACGTACGTACGTATGAATGAATAACTGTATCTATGTATAAACAAACACGGATATATCGGACAGGAAGAGCGTAGATCTCATACCGGAAATCAAGTGTGTGTTTCCCTTTGTTTTTCCCTGATGACTTCCTCTCCCACTACCTCTCCTCCCTGCATCTGCCAACACCTATTCAGTGTACAGATACACACGCGCGCGCGTGCACACACACACAAACGCATCAGTGCATTGACTGTTCATACTTTGTGTGTGTATGTATCCTTTTTTATCTTTTACTTGGTCGACCATGCTGGAGCGCTGCCCTGAAAAGAACGCAGCTCTGACAACGGACAGAGTCAACAACTATTGAAAAGGTTGCAAAACGCAACGAAAATTTTAGAAAAAATAAATAAGTAAATGTGTGGAAATCGAACATTTATATATATATAAATGGGGAGGCTGATGATTCGCTGGTATAAAGGTAACACACTTAGTCGCGTTAGCAAAGGGATGTGGGTTCCACTCCTACGCGGATAGGAAAGTCTTCTTTTTTCTGTCAAGGGCTTATATGCCCCTTTATTAGACTATTTTCCTTAGTCATTGCACAGTGATCGCCATAAACTTTAAGCTTATATATGAATACCATTATTATTATCTACAGGATATATATATATATATATATATATATATATATATATGGTTAACATTTATACAAAATGCCTTTAGATGTCATGGTCATTTCCATTTCCGCCCCCACCACACGCATATACATACATACATACATACATACATACATACATACATACATATACGCGCATAATTATGTCTATATATATAAATAGCAATTTATCTAATTATAACACAGTGATATGTCTAACTCATTCATTTTCGCCCACTCGCTTTGTCCTTGAATGTGTGTGCGTGCGTGCGTCCGTACACTCACAATTTGGACACCCACTCTTGGTGTCTGTTGACAGTAAACTGACATCTCTTGACTGATTGTCCTCCAACAATTTCCTACACACACACACACATACCCACACATACCACTTGTCATATTTTTTACGTGTAGCTATGAACATAAAATGAAACTATAATGCATTCTCTGTGTGTGTATATATATGTAAATATATACAAACATACATGCACGCTCGCACAAACACACACACACACACATCTATATTTTTTATGTGTAGCTATGTACATAAAATGAAATTCTAAAGCATTGTATGTGTGTGTGTATATATATATATATTAGAAAAAATAATAAGGTACTCAGATATCTGGATGGTTGTACATTTACAGATTTTTATTAATATGTCACATGTTTTATAAATATTAGCGCTCGCACCTATTCTTGTAGGTTCTTCAAATA
>NC_068998.1:45828222-45830227 GCF_001194135.2 Octopus bimaculoides
ATATATATATATATATATATATATATATATACATATGTGTGTGTGTGTGTGTGTGTGTGCGTGTGTGTACATATAGAATACACTGCTTTAATTTGAGATTGCTAGTGTTAACAATACTCGCAAATAAAATACAGACTGGAGTTGTAGTGCTCCAAATGAGCTATATTCCACTTAATAATTTCAATGGAGGCAATGCAAGCGGAAACTAGAAGAACATAATTAATAACCACACTCGAAAATCTAATACATACATATATTCTTTTATATTTATAAAGTGGATATAAAAATTCCAGATATATAAATATAAAAATACATATAAATAGATAGATATCGTGATACATAAAACTCAATGAATTTACATTTAAACGTTGTAATACATTGGTGTAATTAAAAATTTTGAGATGATAAAACATTAAAAGGACGTACTAAAATACCACGAAAATAATACAAAACTTAAAAATTCCATCTACGGTTTCAGAGACGTGCCAAGTAATATGATATATTTCATATTTCTAAAACTGACGCTCCCCTCATCAGGATGTTTTCACCCAATATAAAAAAAAACCAATTATACAGAAATACAATTATACAATTTCATACCAGCCACCCGTGAAAGGTGGCTGGTATGTAATTGTATTTCTGTATAATTGTTTTTTGTATATTGGGTGAAAACATCCTGATGAGGGGAGTGTCAGTTTGAGAAAATATGAAATATATCATATTACTTGGCGCGTCTCTGAAACGGTAGATGGAACTTTAAATTTTTAAATTTTTGTATTATTTTCGTGGTAATTTAGTACGTCCTTTTAATGTTTTATCATCTCAAATTTTTAATTACACCAATGTATTACAACTTTTAAATTTAAATTCACTGAGTTTTATGTATCACGATATTAATCTATTTATATGTATTTTCATATTTATAGTATATTATATTATATTATATTTATATTAGCGAATTCTGCTGTAAAAGCGTTATGAAACTGAAAGTGGAAAATCCATTAATGCAATATATTTTAAAATGGAAAACGTTTTATACACAAACAATATTTCGGCGATAAACGCCCTAGTCAGAGTTCATACAATAAACTACATGTATTCTGATATGGGCGTTTCGCTGAAATAACCTTTGGCGATGAATAAGTAATTATTTATCAACAAATTATTCACTGAAAGAAAAATGACCAGGTGTTTCACACGTATTTAAAAAAAAATTTCACTTAGAAATGATTGTTCTACAAGAATATTTAATATCTTTTTAATATTTAAATTCAGACTCAACAGATTAGATTACAAAGCGACTTCGTCTGTTGGGTTGAAGGATCGTATGGCAATAATCGCAAAGGACATAGTTACTGCTTGCCTGTTTGAGGAAGTACTAAACCTATAAGGTGAACCTTACTGTTGGAGCAAAGCTTCGAGCGAGTGACTAAAGACAAGTATTTGCTTGAACTCTGACGAGGGCGTTTTCGCCGAAATACGAGTATATTTTACTTCCATAATTAGTTTACAATACATTGTCCTTTTAAATCATAATGCACCAGATGTTATCAATTATAAAAACACACACACACACACACACACATATAGATAGATAGATACATTAATACATACATACATACATATATATATATAGATATAATCCTTGAGATCCCAGATAATATACATACACATATACAATAATCCTTGAGATCTATTTTTTCTGAATCTCCCTGATTTTTTTAATGTGCATGTTACCTGGTATTAAATTGATATTAATTAATATCCAATTGTTTACCCTATTGTTTAATTTATACACACACACACACACACACACGCGCACATATATATATATATATGTGTGTATATATATACATATTTATATATATATATGTATATATATATATATATATATGCACATATATTTGCATATATATATGTATATATATACATATATATATGCATATATATAGGTATATATATATATATGCACACAAACACACACACACACACACACACACACACA
>NC_068998.1:45830245-45830913 GCF_001194135.2 Octopus bimaculoides
ATGTTCAGTCGTTGGTATATCAAAGACCGGAAGTAAACAATTTAATATGTTAATATGTAATAATCTGCTATTTATAATAATAAATACAATAATAAAGTGGTGGTGGCGGTGGTGGCGGCGGCGGCACTGGTGGTGGGGTATGTTGGTGGTTGACTGAACAACTATATGCTAAAATGGCGTTCCAGTCTTGACTATTCCGTCTTTTGTTTAGCCAGAGTGTATCTAAGACTACATTTTCCAACATTATTGTTATTTCAATAATTTTAAAGATATCTCAGACGTAACAAACCCTGCCTTTGTATATTTATATTTAGTTAAGCAACGTGCTTCCAGTCACGTGATTTCCGGGTGGTTTGGGATCGATCTCGGTATCTTAGCCAAGGGTCTACCATCATAGCTGGGCAATGACCAAGAAATTGTGAGTGGACTTTGGTATAGAAGAAACTGTGCTAAAGCTCACTTACTTGCATAGATTGTGCAACTGCGTGTGTCTGTCTCTCTCTCTCTCTCACTCAGTCTATCTATCTATCTATCTATCTATCTATCTATCTATCTATCTATCTATCTATCTATCTATCTATCTATCTATCTGTCTGTCTGTCTGTCTGTCTATTTATATTTCTCTCTCTCGCTCTCTTTCTATATATATATATATATATATATATATA
>NC_068998.1:45832238-45832993 GCF_001194135.2 Octopus bimaculoides
AATGAGACCTCGATATTATGTAATTAGAAGAATTTATATCTATAAATGTATGTGACGATTAGTTGGTTGTCATAATAAAACTCAGAGTTTCGGATGCCGGGGATGAAGTCTGCTCCGGCATCTCATCAGTTATTAAGACCACTTAATAACTGATGAGATGTCGGAGCAGATTTCAGCACAGGCATACGAAACTCTGAGTTTTATTATGACAACCAAATAATTGTCACATATTATATATGTGGAAGTGGAGGAGGAGGAGGAGGAGGAGGAGGAGGGGACGATGGCGATGATGATGATAACTACTTTCGGCTTTTCTTAGTATTTCTGTTTGTATGCGTGTGCTCGAGTGTATTTGCGTATTCGTATCAACATAGGTGCGATTGCTTGCATGTGTCCATGTGGATGTCTATATGCATGTGTGTGTGTCCATATATATATATAGAGAGAGAGAGAGAGAGACAGAGAGAGAGAGAGAGATGTCAAGTTTACATCTTAATGAAGGTACAAGGCTTGCTTTGGTGTCTGCCTGTTTTTCAGACTACGTATGGTTTCAATGTTTGGTTGCGTATGTCTGTATATTTGTATATGTGTAAGTATGAATATATGTATGTGATTATGTACTGTATGTATGTGCACGTATTTATGTGTGTGTCTGTGCCTGTGTCTCTGTGTGTGTATATATATATATATATATATTTGTGTCTGCGACTCTGTGTGTGTGTATATATATATATATATATATATATATATATATA
>NC_068998.1:45833573-45835496 GCF_001194135.2 Octopus bimaculoides
TATATATATGTATATATGATATATATATATATATATATGATATATATGTATGTTTGATACATATATATCATACATACACACACACATACATACAGGCGTGGCTGTGCGATAAGAAACATGCTTCCCAACCACATGGTTTTGGGTTCAGTCCCACTACGTGGCGCCTTGAGCAACTGTCTTCTACTATAGCCTTAGGCCGACCAAAGCCTTCTGAGTAGATTTGGTAGACTGAAACTGAAAGAAGCCCGTCGTATTTATGTATGTGTGTGTGTGTGAGACCATCACCCACCCACCACTTGCCATAACTTGACAATCAATGCTGGTGTGTTTATGACCCCGTAGCTTAACAGTTCGGCAAAAGAGACCAGATTGAATAAGTGGAGGATTTACAAAGAATAAGTAGATTTGTTCGACTAAAGCCTTTCAAGGCACTACTCCAAAGATAAAAGAATATATGTACACTTATGGATATATGGATATATGGTTGTGAATGTATGTATTATGTATGTATGTATGTATGGATGGATGGATGGATGGATGTATTATGTATGACTGTGTGTGTGTGTGTGTTCACTGTACGCTTTTAATCGATTTATTTAACAGAAGTCTCTTTGGAGTCCGTCTGATCGTATACACATGTGCATCAGTGTGTGTTGTTGTATATATATATATATATTTATTTATTTATATATGTATATATGTCTGTGTGTATATATATAAATACATTGTGTCCGTAAAGTTTTCTTCACTCATCCGGCTGGAGTATTGATTAGATCTAAGTAGGACAACAAATTGAAGCCATATCGAACTTCACTATACTGTAAATAAACTTTATTAGTTGCTCTCTTATTTAACATGAATATGAAATGTGTACATCATATATATAGTTTTGACAAGGTACATCAATATATAGTTTGGAAATATCTCACTATGACTTTACGAACACACACACATTCGCATATCTATATACATATATAGCGGTTGATTTTGTCCATCAGTACTCGGAGTTAGTCCGTTGCCACAATCTATCATCAATCGATAAAAGAAACAAATGGTGAATCACCAACCGGAAGTCATTACACGACAGTTAATGCTCTGTCTTTATTGGGCTCATCACATCACGTGACCCGATGGCGAAATCGTTAAGAGCTTAATAGAATCTTTGGTGAAAGCGACCCGTGGTATTTGCTGAAGGTCTTTACGATTTGAGTTCAAATCCCACCGACGTAAGTTTTGCCTTCATTTTTGCAGGACTGATAAAATAAAGTACCAGCCTAGAACAGTGGAATGGCGGAATTATCAGAGCTTTGGAAAATATGGTTTGCGATATCAATTCAGATTCGTTACATCTCCATTTCAAATTCTTCTGTGGTCGATTTTGCCTTTCATCCTCGAAGGTCTAAAAATAAAGTACTCGTGAAGTACTGGCGAAAATTATATCGACTAAGCCGCTATTTCAAATTTAAGGTCTTTGATGGAGACAATTATGAGGGTGGTGGATTGGTAGGGCTGTTAGAGCATCGGAGAGAATGCCTTACAGTATTTTTTCTAACTCTTTACTTTCTGGGTTCAAATCCCGCGAAGGTCAAATTTGCCTTCCATTCTTTCGGGGGGTGGGGGTAAATAAAGTACCAGTTATATATTGAGGACGATGGTATGGACGAAGCCATTACCTCAAATATTTCAGGTCATGTATCTAAGCTAGAAAAAATTACTTTAAGGCGATATTTGACTCGTCTACGACAACGAGCCCAGGCTGTTTCATTGCTTCATCTCGAACCCTTCTCGTAGGTAACCTCGGCGGTGGGGAGAAAAAACACTTTCTGTATATGGGCTTATGCTGGTTGTCCATAAACAGTAAATCTTAACCAGCCATGTGTTCAGCTGAGAAATATTCCGGGGGTAGATTTCGGGGTCAATCCT
>NC_068998.1:45836310-45836668 GCF_001194135.2 Octopus bimaculoides
TATATATATATATATATATATGTATGTATGTATTTACGCACACATACACACACATACAATATGACATGTACAGCCATCCAGACGTCTGGAGATCTGGAATACCAGACATCTGACGTCACAGTCACATATCGGACAGATGACTCATTGTTTGGAGTTGAAGTCTGGGTTATGTTGTTGTTGTTGTTGTTGTTGTTGTTGTTGTTGTTGTTGTTGTTGCTGTTGATGATGATGAGGAGGAGGAGGAGGAGGGTGGTATTTGCGATGATGATGATGATGATGATAATGATATTGGTGATGACTGTTGTGGTGACGGTGATAGTTGTTTACATCCAATAGTTATGTCGGCAGTCGTGTAATT
>NC_068998.1:45836715-45838464 GCF_001194135.2 Octopus bimaculoides
TGGTGGTCGATGCTATTCTCAGTTGTTAGTGTTTTTAACATTGGAGGCTGTCGTGGTGCTTCTGGGAGCGGTATTGGCAACAGCAGCAGTAGTAGTAGTAGTAGTAGTAGTAGTAGTAGTAGTAGTAGTAGTAGTAGTAGTAGTAGTAGTGGTCGTCGTCGTCGTCGTCATCATTTTCGTTGTACTATTTGGTGTTGTTGTTGTGTTACTGTTGTTGCTGCTATTGCCACACATAAATACACACGAATACACAAACACATACATACAGACAGACAGACATACCCATGCACATGATCACATTGATGCTTGTTTCACATTTATACTTCACCATCACGTCATACAAACGTTTATACACAGGCAGCACACAACACACACATACACATATACACCAAATACCATCACGTCATACAAGCATTGCACACACACACACACACACACACACACACACACAATCACACCACAGCACATCCATAATCTACAATCAACCAACTAATTAACATATACACTAATTAAAAACAACATTAATTAAGAAATATTTCAATTATAATTATTTATCCAAATGGTTTGAAAACTTTTCATCAAAAACATATATATGTGTGTGTGTTTATTTTCTTAATCAATTTCTCATTTATATTTTGCTCGATTCAACAGTGGTGGATTAGCAGAATTAATGGAATATCAGATGAAGATGGATTAACAAAATTGTTGAAATATCGTATAAAGTACCTTGTGGTAGTTACATACTGCTTTTACGTTCTGTGCATAACTCATGCCGAGGTTAAGTTCTGAGCATAGGTCCATTGTTGCACGGTGGATAACATAAAGCAGTTATGTACTGAGCTACACACCTAAAACTCCCATCCTTGTATCGCTGTAAGAAATTAGTATTTTGTTAGGGTCATGGTAGTCACTAAAAAGACACACGCACGTTTCTCGTTGTTTTGTTTTTTTTTATCTATTTTTATCATCGTGTTGAATCGTTACCACGCTGAACAAAATGCTTGGCGGCATTTCCTCCGGCTTTACGTCCTGAGTTTAAATTCTGCCGAGATCGACTTCGCTTTTCATCATATAGGGATCGATGAAATAACTCTCAGTCCAGCACTAGAGTCGTTGTAATCGGCTTATCTTGAGCTAAAATTTGAGATCATTATCAAAATTGTCATTATACGAAAGGCGGTTTTCAAATTCCGCCGAGCTCGACTCTGCTTTTCATCCTTTCGAGGTCGATTAAATTCGTACCAGTTACGCACTGGGGTCGACTTAATCTCTTCCCAAAAATTTCCGGTTTTGTGCCTACAGTAAAAACATACACACACACCACACACACACACACACAAATTCATATATATATATATATATATATATATATATATATATACATGTGTACATACACACACATATATAAATGATAATCAGGTTGAGAAGTAAATGGCAAAAGAAGACAATGGAATGGGAATCTGTGGCGTTCTTACATTTCCCACCAAAAACACAAACAACAACAACAATGTGAAATACTGCGACCCTAGACCTGGATGGAAACCGGACCGGTTCGGTTCCCATCCGCTTCACAACCTCGCAGCTCCTTAACAGACTTCAATAATTAAGCCCTCATCTCTGACACTACCTGTCTATCTGGTTATTTACCATTCCAAGCCAACTATAAATTAATAAGGAAGTTGTTTTCCTCACAGATTCTGTTTATGTGTCACGCTCTTCTCTGTCTCTCTCTCTCTTTCACTATATATA
>NC_068998.1:45838843-45839994 GCF_001194135.2 Octopus bimaculoides
TATATATATATATATATTTGTGTGTAGGTGCAGGTGTGGCTGTGTGGTAAGTAGCTTACTTAACAACATGGTTCCGGGTTCACTTCCATTACGTGGCACCTCGGGTGAGTTTCTCTTCCTGTAGCCCCAGCCGACCAAAGACGTGGGAGTGGATTTGGTAGACTCAAACCGAAAGAAGCCCGTCATATGTAAATATATGTGTATTTGTGTGCGCGCACACATGTGTATGCCTTTGTGGTTCCGTTTTAGCACGACTACCGCTTAACAACCGGTGTTGGTTTGTAACTTAACAATTCAGCAACGGAGAGCAATAGAATACGTACCAGACATTAACAAATAAGCACTGGGGACAATCTGGTCAATTTTCAGACTAATGACTGAATAATAATAATAATAATAATAATAATAATAATAATAATAATAATAATAATAATAATAATAATTAATTCCTTTTATTGGCCACAAGGGCTAATATATTTTTTAATATTTTTGTATAAACGCGAAAAAAAAAAAACAACTAAAGACTCTCACCTTCCCTCATCCTGACCAGGCTTGAACACTGGACAGAACAGTTCAGAATGTTCCCCTCAACCAGTTCATCTACACTTACCTTTACCTACTAGTCTACCGAGTCCCCGTACAAATTGCTGTCACATATGAGATACTTAAATCTATAATAGTGTCAAATCAATAATGAAAATAGATTTAAATATCTTATCTTTTCTATTATAAGCAAAAGGTCTCAAATTTTAGGGGAAGGGGTAAGTCGATTACATCAACCCCAGTGTTTCACTGGTATTCAATCTATCGACCCCGAAAGAATGAAAGGCTAAGTCAACCTCGGCGGAATTTGAACTCAGAACGCAGCGACGGGCGAAATACCGCCTTGACTGGTATTATTATTTTATCGACCCACGAGGGACGAAGGGAAAGGTTGGCCTGAGCAGGAATGGAACTCGGAACGTTGAGAACCAGAACAAAATACTGCAGGTCATATTCACCGAAAGCTTAATGATTCTGCCAGCCCTTAATGATATATATATAATGACATTTTTGCATAAAGAGGGGAATTGAAGCAATTACAATGGAAATAAGGAGGGAGTGTTCCTGTGGAATGGGTGGGGGCGATTATTAAAGAGTCCGGATAGAAA
>NC_068998.1:45840465-45843096 GCF_001194135.2 Octopus bimaculoides
ATATATATATATATATATATATATATATACAAACATATGTATATAATATATATATCATATATGTATTATATATATGTATGTGTATATATACATATGTGGGTGAAGGTGAGTGTATGGATTTATATGTGTATATTAACAGCTGTGTGTATGTGGTGTATTTACGTAATATAAATCAGCAAGTAACGGTGTATATAATGCCTGTTATATGTAGCACCATCTCTTCCTAGTGAATCTCGTGAGAATATATAAACACACATGCACACTTGCTTATCTACACCTACGTACGTAATACAGACGCGTGCATATGTGTGTCTGAGTGTTACATACACAAACACATAGACACCAACACACACACACACACACACACACACACACACACACACATGTGTGTATATGTATATATATATATATATATATATACATGAAACGTGTAATAGTGGATAAATAATATCAATAAATTTTACAACTTCCTGTTTTCTTATATATACATATGTGTGTGTGTGAGAGAGACAGAGAGAGTGTGTGTGTGTGTGTGTGTGTCTGTCTGTCTGTCTATGTGTGTATGTATGTAGGTAATTATGTAGGTATGTAGGTAGGTGGGGAGGGAGGCAGGTAGGTAGGTAAATAGGTAGCGAGTCGAATGATTGAAGAATAGATTAGTTGTGAATACATATATACACTTATATAGATACACACGCACATATATATATATATATATATATATATATATATATATATATATACACACACACACAAACACACACACACATTATATATTCATACGCAGTGTGCCGACTTCTTACTTTCTGGGTTCCAATCCTGCCGAAGTCAGATGTGACTTAACGTTTCTTATGTCTTTATTGCCCACAAGGGGCTAAACATAGAGGGGACAAACAAAGACAGACAAGCGCATTAAGTCGATTACATCGACCCCAGTGCGTAACTGGTACTTAATTTATCGACCCCTAAAGGATGAAAGGCAAAGTCGACCTCGGCGGAATTTGAACTCAGAACGTAGCGGCAGACGAAATACCACTATGCATTTCGCCCGGCGTGCTAACGTTTCTGCCAGCTCTCCGCCTTTAGTTTGACTTACATTTCTGCGGTCGATACAACAATGTACCAGTGAAATACTGCAGTCGATACATTCGACAAATTCAAGCCGTTGTGCTTATGTTCGAAGCAATTACATATGTATATATATATATATAAGTGTATGCTTTGCACATACGCACACACATTCAAGTACAGACACGTACAGTTCGATGAGTGCTAACGAATAAAACTCTCGACCCTTGAGTCACTCTGTAACTTCTGCTTAGCGCAGGCGTGGCTGTGTGGTAAGAAGCTTACTTCCCAACCACATGATTCTGGGTTCAGTCCCACTGCATAGCACCTTGGGCAAGTGTCTTCTACTATAGCCTCTAGTCGACCAAAGCCTCGTGAGTGAATTTGGTAGACTGAAACTGAAAGAAGCCTGTTGTGTGTATATATATATATATATATATATATATATATATATATATATTCACACATACATGCATACATACATCATCTTTCTTTTCTTTCAGGATTGTCCTAAGGACAGCACGTATCCCTATGTCTCTCTTCTCTCTTTTCTCTTGTCGAAGAAAATATTTCTCCAGCGTTCGCTATTTTACTCTCGTTCTGGTCTAACGGACCCTCCATGTTTGTTTTCGTTCGGTTTCCTTGTATGTCACCACTGTCCTGCTTTTATTCCCAACTTTGTCTCTCCATAAATCCCAAATTTTTTTGATGGTACTTATGGGAGCAACTGTCTTCAAAGACTCATATTGTCGTTCAATGTTCGAAATGATGAGTAGATAGACAGCCGACAATTGAGGAAGGGTCGTTCTTTATGTTACTTGTCCTGCTTTCCATTTGTTTCATTCGTTGTTTGTGTAAAAGAGTCCGATAGGATAAGTCGTAGGGTTGATCTTTTGACTAAAACCTTTTAAGGTGGTACTCCAGCATGGCCGCACGCCAAATGACTGAAGCGTGTAAAAGAGTATATGTGTATGTGTGTGTGTTTGTGTGTGTGTGTGTCTGCGTGTGTGTAAGTATTTGTGCTTGTTTTATTTCGCCCATCACCTCTTAACAACCGGTGTTGGTGTGTTTACATCCTTGTGATATAGCGGTTCCTTAAAAGTGACCGACTGAATAAGTACCAGGTTTTTAAAAAACTGAATACTGGGGTTTTACTCACTCGATTGAAATTCTTTCATGTGGTGCCCCAGCGCGGTCGCATTCTATTGACTGAAACAAGTCAAAAATAATAGCTAAAAGATTTATTTATGTATGTATGCATGTGTGTATGTATGTATGTATGTATGTATGTATGCATGTGTGTATGAACGTATGTAAGCATACATACATAACGTGCGTTGACATGCGGAATAGTGTTTTTTTCTTTAAGACACGTTTCATTCTAAACACAAACACTGTCTCCAATTTTAACTTTGGTCTGTTTATTAATTATTTTCGTATTTCCGGCTTCTTGCGTCAATCCGGAAATAGTATGACCATGATGTGCGTTGTTTACAACTCGGCGAGATATGCGTGTGTGTGTGTGTGTGTGTGTGTGTGTGTGTGTGTGTGTGTGTGTGTGTG
>NC_068998.1:45843874-45847622 GCF_001194135.2 Octopus bimaculoides
GTCTCACCTTGCTAAATATCAGCCATTTTGTATTTTGTATTTTGCAAGGTGAGACACACATAAGAAGGAAGGAAACAAAGGACCACTGATGAGGTCACAGAAGTGTGACGAAAGAACTCTGGCCGAAATAAGATTAAGATTAATGTAATATAAAGCTGAAGCAAATTAACACCAAATATACAGTGCGTGTGTTTTTATTGGCTACAGTGGCAATATGACCATCCCCAAGTACAACAACATCTGTTTCAACACACGATTTCACATCAAAAATCTTGCAAAACAAATATATATATATATATATATATATATAATTTAAGTAGAGGATATATTAGCCTCTTAAAAGGATGATTACATCCAAGAAAGCACTGGTTCTAAACCTTATACCTGTGAGAATCAATAAGTATATATCTATATATATAAAGATGAGAATGTGTGTCTCTCTCTGTCTGTCTGTGTATCTCTTTGTGTGTCTGTGTGAATCCCTAAAACTTGAGAACTACACAACCAATTTCATTCAAATGTTACACATGCCTTACTTAAGGTCCATGTAGTGTCATAGGCCCCAAAATTTTTTTAGCTTCTTGCCTAGTGCGAGCCCAGTGCAATATCACACCTCCTCCACTGTTTCACTATTACGTGTCAAAAGTGAAACAATAACATCTCTCTATTGTAATGTCAGATATTTTCACTTTAATAGTTTCACTTTAATACTGAAACTATTAAAGTGAAACTATTATCTCATATATACAGGCATACATACATATATTATGAACATACATACATATATTATGTATATATGTATATATATATATACATCTTCACAAATGTATATGTATAGATGTATATATATACATGTATATATATATAGGTGAATATATATATATTATTTCTTTACTACCCACAAGGGGCTACACTCAGAGGGGACAAACAAGGACAGACAAACGCATTAAGTCGATTACATCGACCCCAGTGCGTAACTGGTACTTATATATATATATATATATATATATATATATATATATATATATATGTATATGTATATATATGTATAGATGTATATGTATATGTATACATGTATATGTGTAGATGTATATATATAGATGTACACGTAATATGTACACATATATATACATATATACATGCATGCATATATACACCCATACACGCACACATACATACATAGGTGCAGGTATGGCAGTGCAGTAAGAAACTTGGTTCCAAAACACATGGTCCTAGGTTCAGTCCCACTGTGTGGTTACTTGGCATGTGTCTTCTGCTATAGCCTCAGTCCAACCAAAGCCTTGTGAGTGGATTTCGTAGACAAAAATTGAAAGAAATCAATCGTATATATATGTATGTATATATGTAAATGTATGTGTGTGTCATTGTCTCTATGTTTCTCCCTCATTACTGCTTCACGACTGCTGTTCGTTTATTTACATCCCCATAACTTACTGGTTTGACAAGACGAAACTGATAGAATAAGTACCAGGCTTATCAAAATTTTTTAAAAAGCACTAAGGCAGTGTGTCATATTTTTGTTTGCCCATTCAGTTGTATCTATCAATCTATCTTTTTTTTTGTGTGTGTGTGTGTATATATCTGTAAAAATATGTGACACTTATTCAGTAGCCATGATAAAACTCCGAGTTTCGGATGCCAGGGTGGGAGCCCACGCCAACATCTCTTCAATTATCCGGCCAATTCCGTATATATATAATACATGCATACACGTATGAAAAGATTTGAAAAGATACATAGAGCATATGAAAGGATACTCAGGACATTCTAGTCCTAGATAGTATATGCCCACTGTATTAACTTTGGTCATCGATACATGCTCGATCCGGATCGACTTAGACCTAAACTCAACAACAAAAACAATATCAAGATGAACGTTCGCAAAATATAAAACTCATCATAAAGTACATCACAAGATGTATTGCAGCCTATCATAAATTATGGTATATAATATAGTCTATAAACGTCAAGATGAATCAAGTCTTCTCAACAACTTGCCACCACCACCACTACCAACAACAACAACAACACTTCTACCACCATTGCTATCACCGCCACCGCAACCACGACCACTACGGCCAACGCTGTAAACACCACCACTGTCAACAACATACTACCATTACCTCCCCATCACTACCACATCATTGATGGTTGTCTCTCGCAATCCGAAAAGACGGTTGCGCAATTTCTTGCTGAGCGACCGGCATAAATGGTTTATTTATAGTGAGCAAACGTATGTGTCGTACGTTAATTCCTTTCATTCCTTCCATTAAATCGACGTTTCCTCGAACAGGTGCACGGTGTACCACATGTCAGGTGTCGCAGTTAACGCAGAGCTGCTACGTGAGATGAAGTGCTTTGCTCAAGGAGACAACTCACCATCCGGTTCAGAATCGTAAACAACCATGTCGCTGGCGACCGCGCGTAGTACAACACTCCAAACACAAGGTTACACGCCCTCACGCCATCTCTATCATCACTGACCACAATCAACAAGAATACCATCACCACCAACACCACCATCACTATCATCATCATCATCACCATTGCTACTGGCAACACAAGCACCATCATTGCCACCGCCACCACCACTACCAGAAACCCCGTGTAAATACCACATATGACTTATTTAGCTGTTTAGGGCCGCGTGTTGGCAGAATAGTTAGCACACAGGGCAAAACGCATAGCGGCATTTCGTCTGTCTTTATGTTAAGAGTTCAAATTCCGCCGAGGTTGATTTTGCCTTTTATCCTTTCAGAATCGCTAAAATAAGTACCAGTTGAACACTGGGGTCGATATAATTGGCCTAGCCATTCCCCGGAAATTCTAGTCTTATGCCAAATTATAAAAGCAACATTATCCAGCCATTTGTTTTGAAATATGGAAATTGTAAACTCCCACATTTGAGTACATATAGTACGGGGCTCCCGTTTTGATATGGTCGTGTGGAGAAGAAGTCAGTGTCGCAATTTCGTGGCCTCGAGTTATTTGTTTTAACCACCACCAGCACTGCGTAATCATCCGGTTTAAGATCACCACCCGGTCCTTGGGTGCTTTTAGGCATTCAGGCCAGGACTCCGGTCTGAGGATGGTTTCCCCTCTTCCTCTTTCTTTCTTTCAAGTTTCGGAGGCCCTGAAAAAATTAATAGGTCCGGATTGCTGCCCTCCCTCCCTGACTAAGCAGTAAAAAAAATCAAACAATTACAAATGGTGACACTTTCACGTTTGGTGGCCTTGGACATTGTATCATATTATATTGCACACTATACCAAATACAAGTAAACAGACAGACAGATAGATAGATAGATAGATAGATAGATAGATAGATAGATAGATAGATAGATAGATAGATAGATAGAGAAAGAGAGATAGATAGATAGATAAAGGTGGGATTGGAAGATGAGCTGCTAATGCAACTTAATCTGATATAAGATAAAATAACTAAAAGGTGTATTTTAGTATTAGTAACATAAACCTCACCAACCACGCATGAAATACCTTCGTTACAAACAGCAGACTTGACGCCCAAACTATTTCCACGTCGTGGACAGAAAGAAGACACCTGACGGCTGTCCATGAGCAACGTGACATTGAACACAGACACAACATTGTTATCAGAATCGCAACCCACGCCCCGCTGTAGACGAAGGTAACACACACACACATACACGCACACACACACACACACACGCACACACACAAATATATATACTCTTTACTCTTTTAC
>NC_068998.1:45848254-45850331 GCF_001194135.2 Octopus bimaculoides
ATATATATAGACATATATATATATTATATACATATATATTAACTATATATTATGCATATGTATAGACACACACACACACACACATGTGACTGAGAAATTTCGTAGGGACGCCAATTGCATGAAACATAATATTCAAGCGATTGCTACAATGCTTACGTAATGCAATTAACAGAAAATATGCTAATTAAATTACATTTGCAGTGAACAGAATAAAACAAAGACTAAATAACCAAAATTAATTAAATATGACCACGGGAAGGAGTGAGTGGGAGGCAACACTGAAATTTTAATTAAGGAAATCTTGAGAAGATGAAAATATTAACTCGTAAACAAAAGCTACCGACGTGAATATCATGACTAGAACACCTCTGCAACATACGTGATACACATTCCCAATTTGTTCTCTACCACCAGAGTAACTTGGGAATAATGAAAGGAAAGCTTTATATTACTCAAAACGTATATGAAACAAGGGCTAACTAGAAGTTCGACAACAAGCATGGACGTTTAGATAGATAGATAGAGTTCAAATCCCGTGATGTTCAACTTTGTCATTCATCCTCTCGAGGGCCAATAGAACCAATAAAATACCAGTCAAGGACTGGGACCAATGTTATCTACTTGCCCCACTCTCCCTAAAATTGCTGGCCTTATCCCAAAATATCTATGAAATGGGTCAGTGGTTAGAGCTTCGGGCTGACAATCATGAGGTAGTGAGTTCGACTCCCGGACCGGGCTACGTGTTGTGTTCTTTAGTAAGACACTTTATTTCACGTTGCTCCAGTTAACTCAGCTGTAGAAATGAGTTGTGACATCACTGGTGCCAAGCTGTATCGACCTCGTTGCCTTTCCCTTGAATAACATCAGTGGCCAGGAGAGGGAAGGCTGGTATGCTTGGGCGACTGCTGGTCTTCCATAAACAACCTTGTCCACACTTGTGCTTCGGACGATAACTTTCTAGGTGCAATCTCATGGTCATTTATGACCGAAGAGGGCATTTACTCTATAACATTACAACACGACTAAAGACGAAGGAACGAAAGCTTTTTACTTTTACATTATGGTCGACATAATTGTTTTTCTCCTTCCTTCTTCTTTAGGGAAACTTGAGGTTAAATAAGTAACCATTTTTATTACCAAGATAAACGATCACTGAAAGGGACTCCCTAGGTGACTCCGGGAACTGGTTGTCTTCGCTGCTGCCGTCGCTTGGCGGGTTATTCGCCGCTGCCGTTGTTTGGCGGTTGTTCTGGCTATGTTATTTGAATCCTTTTCCAGTCCAAAACATTTTCATAATTTATCCTACAAACACACACACACATGCATATATATATATATACATATATACGACGGGCTTCTTTCAGTTTCCGTCTACCAAATCCGCTCACAAGGCTTTGGTCGGCTATAGTAGAAGACACTTGCCCAAGGTGCCACGTAGTGGGACTGAACCCGGAACCATGTGGTTTGTAAGCAAGCTACTTACCACACAGCCACAGGAAAGAAATTAGAATTAATTTCTTTCTTGGATAAACTTTTGGAATATGGCGTGGCAGTCATTGATGGAACGTCTTTGATTATAAGTCGGACTAGTCAGATCTGACCTAGGGTTAAGCAACAACAACAACTGCAGCAGCAACAACACTTCTATCGCCATCTCCGAAAATAGCAATATCCCCATCGCCGACATTGAGAGCAACAATAGCGAGAAGAACAATGATAATACTATTATTTAACACCACCACCACCAACAAGAGCACAACCAACACTACCACCAGAACCACACTACCACCACCATCGCCACTCCTACCACTACCACCATGACCACCACGACCATCGCTACTTCTACTACCACCACTACCACTACTACAAACACCACTATCACCACCATCACTACCACCATTACCACCACCACTACTACCAACACTACCACAACCACCATCACTACCACCATCATTATTACTGCCACTACCACCACCACCGCCACCACCACCATCGGTACCACTGCCACAACAACCACCACCACTACCAGTATCACTACCATCATTGCTACCACGGCCACCACTACCACCACCATCAC
>NC_068998.1:45850704-45851302 GCF_001194135.2 Octopus bimaculoides
GGAAAAGAAGATAAAACGAAAGAGGAGAAAAACATAGGGTGTTTAATATGAATAATAATAATGGACGGGTGGGACGCGGTGGTGGTGGGGGATAAATATTGCGGGGGCGGACGTTGACAGACGCTGTAGATATTTGTTTATGAAGTGTTCAAGTGGAGAACCGAAGTCAAGGTCAACAGATTTCATTGTTGTTACATAAACCGGAAGTTAATGGAAGTCATGTCATGTGACATATCAATAATGATTCCATTGCGCGCCGGTGTTTTGCATCTGTTGTTGTTGTTGTAGTCGTTCGTAGTAGTCATGATGATGGTGGTGGTGGTGGTATAGATGTTGTTTTTGATGAACCTGATAGACGCTACTTCATCTCTTTCTTTCATAACAATGTCGTTCAATGCTGACGTTACATAATGCGCATCCCATACAGACAAACAGACAGGTAGATAGATAGATAGATAGATAGACAGACAGATAGATAGGTAGGTAGATAGATAGATAGATAGAGAGAGATGGATGGATAGATAGATAGATAGATAGATAGATAGATAGGTTTCTTTATTAGCCACACAGGGCTCAACACAGAGGGGACAAAATACAA
>NC_068998.1:45854571-45855616 GCF_001194135.2 Octopus bimaculoides
CACATACACACACACACGCATACCTACACATATATAATGGGCTTTCACACAGTTTCCGTCTACTAAATTGGTCGATCCGGAACTATAGTAGAAGACACGTGCCCAAGTTGCAGCGCAGAGTGGCTGAACCCGGAACCTCGTGGTTGGTAAGCGAGCGTCTTTATCACACACACACCCAAATATTCATATACGCACCTATACCCACCCACAAATATTTCCATACACCTACACACATCTATAGACTTCTATATACACGTATAAATATCCAGATATTCTTTCCGTGTCCTCGTCTATACCTATTTTTACATATCTACAAACGCCTACATATTTCACCCTTTTTTTTTTTACATTTGTTTCATTCACTGGACTGCGACCATGCTGGAGCACCAGCTTAAAGGGTTTTTTTAATTGAACAAATTAACACCAGTACTTAGTTGTTGTTGTTTTCTTTTTCTGAAGTCTGGTATTCTATTTTGCCAAATGATTGGATTACGAAGACGTCAACGAACCAACACCGCTAGTTGCCAAGCAGTGAAGGACAGACACATCAACATAAACACACACACATATATATATATATGTATATACACTCACGCAGAGCGTGGTTGTATGGTAAGAAGCTTGCTTCTGAATCACATGGTTCCGGGTTCAATTTCACTACGTTGCACCTTGGGCAAGTGTCTTCTTCTATAACCTCGGGCCAACTAAAGACTTGTGAGTGAATATGGTAGACGGAAACTAAAGGAAGCCTGTCGAATATCAATATGTCTATTCGTTTGTGTCTGTTTATCTCCTACCACCGCTTAACTTAGCGGTTCGGCAAATGCGACCGATAGAAAAAGTACCGGGCCTAAAAAAATAAGTACTGGGGTGGTGGTGGTGGGGGCGTTCATACGACCAAAAAATTTTCCATGACTGTGCCCCAGCATGGCCGTAGTCTAATGACTGAAGCAAATATACGATAAAAGATGTTTGTATGTGTGTATTTACGACGGACTTCTTTAAGTTTCCGTCTACCAAATCTACTCACAAGGCTTTGGTTGAC
>NC_068998.1:45856108-45860942 GCF_001194135.2 Octopus bimaculoides
CAGTAAATATGAATAATAAATTTTTGAAAGATTATTGAAGAAATTAAATTTTGGTAAATTTAAAAGAAAAGTCTTTTTAAAGGAATAGTATTCAAATAACAGGGGCATTTTTCTTATTTCTGCCTGTCTCTGTTTCACTTGTTAACTCTTGTGGGTTCGAATATATATATATATATATATATATATATATTAATAATCGGCAGAAGTAACTCAGTGGTCGAGTATTTCGTGCATTAGCACTTATCGAGCTACGTGTGTGTGTGCGCGCACGCGTATGTGTGTAAGTGCGTATGTGTATACACACACACACACACCTATGCATGTAATTGTTCCAAAAGTCAGATGTGAAATGTGCGGGTCCTGAAACCATGTATGTGTTTGTGTGTGTGTGTGGTTCGAACGCAAACTACACATTCCTCTACACCTATCTACACATACTTACACACGTCTATACATGTCTATACACATATCACTATCCAGATATTCTTATACACACACCTACGTCTTTCTACACGCAGAGAAGGTGTGGTGATCGAAGCTGGAAAACTGCTGAGATGATAGATCATACGATCGGGGATAAACTTCATGCACCACCACCACCAACAACAACAACAGCAACTACTACAACAGCAACCATAACTAATATCAGGTCTAAAGGCCGAGCGATTTCCTGAATGAAACCTGACGTCAATAATTAAAAAAAAAAAAAAAAAAAAAAAAAAAAAAAAAAAAAAAAAAAAAAAAAAAAAAACGAAAACTAATCTGGTGATAGCAAATCAGAAACAAACACAACATTGTTACTATGATCTTACTGCTACTACTACAACTGCTACTACAACTACCGCCGCCACCGCTGCCACCACCACAACCGTCACTTCCACCAACGTCCTCGTCACCACCGTCACACGACGCCCACAACTGCCACCACCTGCATCGCCACCCGCACCGCCATCATCACTTCTACCACTAATACTGGTTATCACCACCACCACTACCACCTCTACTACAACTACTACTACTACTACTACTACTACTACTACTACTACTACTACTACTACCACTACCACTACCACTACTACTACTACTACAACAACTAATAATAATAATAATAATAATAATAATAATAATAAAAATGATGATGATGATGTTAATAATAATTATAATAATGATAATAATAATAGCAACAACAATAATTATTATAATACAACAATAAAAGCTAACGTTAGCATCGTCATGACATCCGTTCTGGGACGGCATTGCAACACTGGTGGACCGAGGGATTCTATTGTTGCCAATACAATAATAAAGAATTCATCAGGAAATACGACAAAAGATTGGCGAAAACTGGAACTTAGTCATGCTTTTTAATAAACCACCCACATCCACCTCTGCCTCCTCATCTGTCCCATCCTCCTCCTCTGCTGCATCATCGTCATTTTCTTCTTCCGTCTCAGCAAAGTGTGAGTCTATATTGTAAATAATAATAAGACGCTGTTGCATTCATCATTGACCAATCGGCTTTAGCCATTGCTGCTCATCCGTTTCATATGTTGATAGCGTCGCTAAATATAATGATATTCTATACAGCGTCGGACTGTGCGTGTATGTATGTATGTATGTATACTTACATAAGCACATACGAGGTAGGTGTGCGGAAAAGTTCCTGACTTTGCGTAAAAAGAAAATACAGGAGGATCAGTCAATTATGATTTTATTCAACATATTCCCCTTTCAGATTCATTCACTTATTGCTGCGGTCCTTCATTTTTCTAAGCCCAGCAAAAGAGAACTCGGAAGATTGGGTTTCCAACTAGGCTTTTCGCAACAAGAACTTTTCAGCATCCCCTCGTATATCCATGTTCCGTAGTTATTTGAGGTCGATTGTATGAGTTTAGAACAATACGCATGGCTCATCAAAGAAAAGCTGTAGTCGGAAACAAATTTGTTGAAATAATCTTGAGAAACATTTCCTTGCATCTTTTCCCTAAATCCACCGTTAGCATCAATGGCTGCTTCAACACAGCGTCGGGAGCGTTAACGTTCCCGAAGCAGATGATCTTTATCAATTTTGGACATAGTGCAGGTTATGCCGACTTAAGAGATTGTATGATGTTATAGGGGTGTTGATTGACTGCTCATTCTGTCTGGGAGAACATGATTATGGAGATTGACACCCATCCACGCTTAGGTTGTCATGAAGACGCGTGGCTTAGTGGTTAGGGCATTCGGCTCACAATCGTAAGGTCGTGAGTTCGATTCCCGGCGAAGCGTTGTGTCCTTCAGCAAGACACTTTAGTTCACGTTGCTCCAGTCCACTGAGCTGGCAAAAATGAGTGGTACCTGTATTTCAAAGGGCCATCCTTGTCACGCCGAATCTCCCTGAGAACTACGTTAGGGGTACACGTGTCTGTGGATTGCTCAGTCACTTGCACGTTAATTTCATGAGCAGACTGTTTCGTTGATCGGATCAGCTGGGACCCTCGTCGTCGTAACCGACGGAGTGCTCCTAGGTTGTCATAGCTTTATGTGACGGCGCAGAGTTTTGTTGGAAGACATACAGTCTTCCGTTGCGTACTGTTAATCCAGGGTCCCACAACTTTCTCCAACACCTCTGTGTAGTAAGCGGCATTGGCTCTTAAGCCCCTTGAAAAAAAAATAGTAAGGAGGCACCACACTTTCCTCGTTGCTGACGACTCTCAGAAACATCACAGTTGCTGGGAAGTTAGTACGCATAACCGTTGGAACCTCATTCAGGGACTCTACATAACCATTTGTTGCTCCTTCGGTTTGCCTTTTTGTCCTGATCGAAGTTTTTCTCATTCACACGCTTATACGTACACACGCATATACGCATACAGAGATGTATTTGCATACAGCTACATACACACACGCATACATACATACATACACGCACGCATGCAGATACAGACAAGATACGCATTCACATACGCACACACACACACACACACACACACAGAGGCACACATACACGGGTACAGACACACGTATGCACGAGCATATTCCTACAGACACACATACGAATGCACACACATACACACACACACATACATGCATCCCCCCCCCACGCCCTACCCCACCCTACCCACATATCCTTCTCTATTTCTTTGATGGCTTGTTCAGAATTAATTCCATATTCTGAACTGTTGCCAACCAAAGTCTACGGCAGGTGGTTCTAGTTTACTTTCGTATCTGCCTCCACTGATAAGAGAACTGCTCAGCTCCATTACACTCGTAAAGATTGTCGGATCAGAGAATGAGTTTCCTCGTCTGATCGATATCGAATCGAGAGTATTTTAAACGCTTCTTACTGTAGAAAGGTAAGGGGTGTGGCAGGGAAAGAAAGAGAGATAGGAAAGAAGGAAGGAAAGAAGGAAGAAAGGAAGAAAGAAGGAAGGGAGAAAGGTAGGAAGGAAGGGGGAGAAAGAAAGAAAGAAAAGTGAAAGATAGAAAGGATGGAAGGAAGAAAGGAGGGGAGAAAGAGAAAGAAAAAAGGAAGGGAGAAAAGAAGAAAGAAAGAACAAAGGAAGAGAGGGGGAGAGAAAGATAGAAAGGGAGAAAGGAAACAAGGAAGGGAGGAAGAAAGGAATGAAAGAAAGAAAGAGAGAGGGAGGAAAACAAAAAGAGAAAAAGATTTAGAAAAGATGTTTTGCGGACGAAAGAAAAGCGAAAGTAACGCAGTTTTATCTGCATTAGACTGATGTCTATCCGCTCTGATACCCTTCTTATTACCTCAAACTTCCTCATGCTGTACACTTCACTGCCAATGGTAGGAATAGCACAGCAGATACACAGAGACGAGGAACTTGAACGCTTATCGTCTCATTTTATCATTTTAATTGAAGAAAAACGTTTTGAATATAATGTTAATACGGAGAATTAAGAAGATTATCCACTGCCCTATTTTTCTTCCTCATTCTGCTTTATCCTATTGCATTTAGTTGTTGATAATCTCTCTCTCTCTCTCTCTCTCTCTCTCTCTCTCTCTTTAATCTATACACACACCTAAGCACACATGGAGCCCCATCTTCTATAAATAGTCTTCTTTAATCATTTCACCACTGGAGAAGATTGGAAGAAGTCCGTTCTGCAAAAGGAACACATATTTATCTGAGTTTATGTTTCCATTACACTCCACCAGCTCGGACTGACCATTGCTCCAAATTGCTCCCCAGAACATCACAGAATAGCTGCCTTGTTTCATTGTTGGCAGCAATCTTTTCACTCGACCACTGTCAGAAAATGCAGCAAATCTGGACTCATCAGAGAATATGACAGTTGCCCAAAATGATAGTGGTCACTCCAACATCTCACTGGCCCAAACTTTTCTCCACACGATATTGGTTGGTTTAAGAAGTGGCTTCCTTCTTGCTGTTCTGCCATAGTAGCCAAGTTTGTGGAGATACCTGACAACTGGTCAGGGACTGATATCAACTTGTTCTGCTATGTTAGAGGCCTTACAATTAAGATTATTCTCCACGCTTTAAATAACAAAGCAACGGGTCCTGTCAGAGGGCTCTAGTCGACATGAGATAGGTGATATGGACTCTTTCCCCTCTCTAGTGAATTGCGCAATCACCCTTTTAACTGTAGAAAGTGGGATCCCAAAGCTTTCTGCGATTGTACGCTAAGTCCACCTTAAGATTGACCCACAATACGGCCTCTTTCAAATTTGGACAGTTCCAAGGCTTCTTTTGTACATGGCATGATTAAACAGTCACATATAGAACCTAAAACATAGAAATGTCCATTAATATGTTTTATGGGATGCCTATTTACTTCTGTCATGCCTGTATATATATATATATATATATAT